>NW_027514727.1:0-67122 GCF_048772815.1 Callospermophilus lateralis | reverse complement strand
ATCCCACACGGCTAACCAAATTTTGTTCTTCTAGTTTGAAGCGTTCGTTTACTGTAGCAGTTTTTATTTTTAGGTTTCACTCTGTTCTCTTTCATATAGAGAGATGAATTTGGAACTCTAAATCCAACATGGTTTGTAGTAGATCTTTGAAAATTGACAAAATAATGGAGTTCTCAGTTTTGTATCTATGGTTTGTTTCCTCTTCAAGTAGCCCTAGGCACAGACTGTGGAAAAGCACTTTCATTGAGAGGGGTTGCCAAGCTTCTAAGAAATAATGAGTTTCCGAAATACGAGCAAATATTTTTTCACCCAATCTTGATGATACTTGGTGGTAATGGTCAGTACACAAATCCCACTTGACTCACCAACTTTTGTTCTTCTAGGTTGAAGCGTTCGTCTACAGTAGCAGTTTTTATTTTTAGGTTTCACTCTGTTCTCTTTTATATAGATAGATGAATTTGGAACTCTAAATCCAACATGGTTTGTAGTAGCTCTTTGAAAATTGACAAAATAAAGGAGTTCTCAGCTTTGTATCTATGGTTTGTTTCCTCTTCAAGTAGCCCTAGGCACAGACTGTGGAAAAGCACTTTCATTGAGAGGGGCTGCCAAGCTTCTAAGATATAATGAGTTTCTGAAATACCAGCAAATATTTTTTCACCCAATCTTGATGATACTTGGTGGTAATGATCGGTACAGAAATCCCACTTGACTCACCAATTTTGTTATTCTAGTTTGAAGTGTTTGTTTACAATAGCAGTTTATGTTTTTAGGTTTTCCTCTGTTCTCTCCTATATAGATAGATGAATTTGGATCTCTAAATACAACATGGTTTGTAGTAGCTCTTTGAAACTTGACAAAATAAAGGAGTTCTCAGTTTTGTCTCTATGGTTGGTTTCCTCTTCCAGTAGCCCTAGGCACAGACTGTGGAATAGCACATTCATTGAGAGAAGTTGCCAAGCTTCTAAGAAATACCGAGTTTCCGAAATACCACGAAATATTTTTTCATCCAATCTTGATGATACGTGCTGGTAATGATCAGTACACAAATCCTACTTGGCTCACCAAATTTTGTTCTTCTAGTTTGAAGCGTTCGTTTACTGTAGCAGTTTTTATTTTTAGGTTTCACTCTGTTCTCTTTCATATAGAGAGATGAATTTGGAACTCTAAATCCAACATGGTTTGTAGTAGCTCTTTGAAAATTGACAAAATAAAGGAGTTCTCAGTTTTGTATCTATGGTTTGTTTCCTCTTCAAGTAGCCCTAGGCACAGACTGTGGAAAAGCACTTTCATTGAGAGGGGTTGCCAAGCTTCTAAGAAATAATGAGTTTCCGAAATACGAGCAAATATTTTTTCACCCAATCTTGATGATACTTGGTGGTAATGGTCAGTACACAAATCCCACTTGACTCACCAAATTTTGTTCTTCTAGGTTGAAGCGTTCGTCTACAGTAGCAGTTTTTATTTTTAGGTTTCACTCTGTTCTCTTTTATATAGATAGATGAATTTGGAACTCTAAATCCAACATGGTTTGTAGTAGCTCTTTGAAAATTGACAAAATAAAGGAGTTCTCAGCTTTGTATCTATGGTTTGTTTCCTCTTCAAGTAGCCCTAGGCACAGACTGTGGAAAAGCACTTTCATTGAAAGGGGTTGCCAAGCTTCTAAGATATAACGAGTTTCTGAAATACCAGCAAATATTTTTTCACCCAATCTTGATGATACTTGGTGGTAATGATCGGTACAGAAATCCCACTTGACTCACCAATTTTGTTATTCTAGTTTGAAGTGTTTGTTTACAATAGCAGTTTATGTTTTTAGGTTTTCCTCTGTTCTCTCCTATATAGATAGATGAATTTGGATCTCTAAATACAACATGGTTTGTAGTAGCTCTTTGAAACTTGACAAAATAAAGGAGTTCTCAGTTTTGTCTCTATGGTTGGTTTCCTCTTCCAGTAGCCCTAGGCACAGACTGTGGAATAGCACATTCATTGAGAGGGGTTGCCAAGCTTCTAAGAAATACGGAGTTTCCGAAATACCACGAAATATTTTTTCACCCAATCTTGATGATACGTGCTGGTAATGATCAGTACACAAATCCTACATGGCTCACCAAATTTTGTTCTTCTAGTTTGAAGCGTTCGTTTACTGTAGCAGTTTTTATTTTTAGGTTTCACTCTGTTCTCTTTTATATAGATAGAAGAATTTTTAACTCTAAATCCAACATGGTTTGTAGTAGCTCTTTGAAAATTGACAAAATAAAGGAATTCTCAGTTTTTTCTCTATGGTTGGTTTCCTCTTCAAGTAGCCCTAGGCACAGACTGTGGAATAGCACATTCATTGAGAGGGGTTGCCAAGCTTCTAAGAAATACGGAGTTTCCGAAATACCACGAAATATTTTTTCATCCAATCTTGATGATACGTCCTGGTAATGATCAGTACACAAATCCTACTTGGCTCACCAAATTTTGTTCTTCTAGTTTGAAGCGTTCGTTTACTGTAGCAGTTTTTATTTTTAGGTTTCACTCTGTTCTCTTTTATATAGATAGATGAATTTGGAACTCTAAATCCAACATGGTTTGTAGTAGCTCTTTGAAACATGACAAAATAAAGGAGTTCTCAGCTTTGTATCTATGGTTTGTTTCCTCTTCAAGTAGCCCTAGGCACAGACTGTGGAAAAGCACTTTCATTGAGAGGGGTTGCCAAGCTTCTAAGAAATAACGAGTTTCCGAGATACCAGCAAATATTTTTTCACCCAATCTTGATGATACTTGGTGGTAATGATCAGTACACAAATCCCACTTGACTCACCAAATTTTGTTCTTCTAGGTTGAAGCGTTCGTTTACAGTAGCAGTTTTTATTTTTAGGTTTCACTCTGTTCCCTTTATATAGATAGATGAATTTGGAACTCTAAATCCAACATGGTTTGTAGTAGCTCTTTGAAACTTGACAAAATAAAGGAGTTCTCAGTTTTGTATCTATGGTTTGCTTCCTCTTCAGTAGCCCTAGGCACAGACTGTGGAAAACACTTTCATTGAAAGGGGTTGCCAAGCTTCCAAGAAATAACGAGTTTCCGATAACCAGCAAAAATTGTTTTCACCCAATCTTGATGATACTTGGTGGTAATGTTCGGTACAGAAATCCCACTTGACTCACCAAATTTTGTTCTTCTAGGTTGAAGTGTTTGTTTACAGTTGCAGTTTATGTTTTTAGGTTTTCCTCTGTTCTCTCCTATATAGATAGATAAATTTGGAACTCTAAATATAACATGGTTTGTAGTAGCTTTTTGAAACTTGAAAAAATAAAAGAGTTCTCAGTTTTGTCTCTATGATTTGTTCCCTCTTCAATTAGCCCTAAGCAGCGACTGTGCTAAAGCACTTTCATTGAAAGGGGTTGCCAAGCTTCCACAAAATTACGAGTTTCCGAAATATCAGCAAATATTTTTTCACCCAATCTTGATGATACTTGGTGGTAATGATCGGTACACAAATGCCACTTGACTCACCAAATTTTGTTCTTCTAGGTTGAAGTGTTCCTTTACAGTAGCAGTTTATATTTTTAGGTTTCCCTCTGTTCTCTCCTATATAGATAGATGAATTTGGAACTCTAAATGCAACATGCTTTGTAGTAGCTCATTGAAACTTGACAAAATAAACGAGTTCTTAGTTTTGTCTCTATGGTTTGTTTCCTCTTCAAGTAGCCCTAAGCAGAGTCTGTGGAAAAGCACTTTCATTGAAAAGGCTTGCCAAGCTTCCAAGAAATAACGAGTTTCCGAAATACCAGCAAATAATTTTTCACCCAATCTTGATGATACGTGGTGGTAATGACAAGTACACAAATGCCACTTGGCTCACCAAATTTTGTTCTTCTAGCTTGAAGCGTTCGTTTACAGTAGCAGTTTTTATTTTTAGGTTTCACTCTGTTCTCTGCCATATAGATAGATGAATTTGGAACTCTAAATCCAACATGGTTTGTAGTAGCTCTTTGAAACTTGACAAAATAAAGGTGTTCTCAGTTTTGTCTCTATGGTTTGTTTCTCTTCAAGTAGCCCTAGGCACAGACTGTGGAAAAGCACTTTCATTGAAAGGGGTTGCCAAGCTTCCAAGAAATAACGAGTTTCCAAAATACCAGCAAAAATTTTTTCACCCAATCTTGATGATACATTTTGGTAATGATCGGTACACAAATTCCACTTGACTCACCAAATTTTGTTCTTCTAGTTTGAAGCTTCGTTTACAGTAGCAGTTTATATTTTTAGGTTTCCCTCTGTTCTCTTCAATATAGATGGAAGAATTTGGAACTCTAAATCCAACATTGTTGGTAGTAGCTCTTTGAATCTTGACAAAATAAAAGAGTTCTCAGTTTTGATTCTTTCATTTGTTTCCTCTTCAATTAGCCCTAAGCAGAGACTGTGGAAAAGCACTTTCATTGAAAGGGGTTGCCAAGCTTCCAAGAACTTACGAGTCTCCGAAATACCAGCAAATATTTTTTCACCCAATCTTGATGATACGTACTGGCAATGACAAGTACACAAATCCCTCTTGGCTCACCAAATTTTGTTCTTCTAGGTTGAAGCGTTCGTTTACAGTTGCAGTTTTTATTTTTAAGTTTCACTCTGTTCTCTCCTATATAGATAGATGAATTTGGAACTCTAAATCCAACATGGTTTGTTGTAGCTCTTTGAAACTTGACAAAATAAAGGAGTTCTCAGTTTTGTCTCTATGGTTTGTTTCCTCTTCAAGTAGCCCTAGGCACAGACGGTGGAAAAGCACTTTCATTGAGAGGGGTTGCCAAGCTTCTAAGAAATAACGAGTTTCCAAAATACCACAAATATTTTTTCACCCAATCTAGATGATACTAGGTGGTAATGATCGGTACACAAATCCCACTTGACTCACCAAATTTTGTTCTTCTAGGTTGAAGTGTTTGTTTACAATAGCAGTTTATGTTTTTAGGTTTTCCTCTGTTCTCTCCTATATAGATAGATGAATTTGGAACTCTAAATCCAAAATGGTTTGTAGTAGCTCTTTGAAACTTGACAAAATTTAGGAGTTCTCAGTTTTGTCTCTATGGTTTGTTTCCTCTTCAAGTAGCCCTAAGCAAAGACCTGTGGAAAAGCACTTTCATTGAAAGGGGTTGCAAAGCTTCCAAGAAATTACGAGTTTCCCAAATATCAGCAAATATTTTTTCACCCAATCTTGATGATAGTTGGTGGTAATGATCGGTACACAAATCCCACTTGGCTCACCAAATTTTGTTCTTCTAGGTTGAAGCGTTCGTTTACAGTAGCAGTTTATATTTTTAGGTTTCCCTCTATTCTCTCCTATATAGATAGATGAATTTGGAACTCTAAATCCAACATGGTTTGTAGTAGCTCTTTGAAACTTGACAAAATAAAGGAGTTCTCAGTTTTGTCTCAATGGTTTGATTCCTCTTCAAGTAAAACTAGGCAGAGACTGAGAAGAAGCACTTTCATTGAGAGGGGTTGCCAGGTTTCTAATAAATTACGAGTTTCGAATTCCAGAAAATATTTTTTCACCCAACCTTGATGGTACGTGGTGGTAATGACAAGTACAGATTTCCCACTTGGCTCACCAAATTTTGTTCTTCTAGGTTGAAGCGTTCGTTTACAGTAGCAGTTTTTATTTTTAGGTATCCCTCTGTTCTCTCCTATATAGATAGATGAATTTGGAATGCTAAAACCAACATGGTTTGTAGTAACTCTTTGAAACTTGACAAAATAAAGGAGTTCTCAGTTTTGTCTCTAGGGTTTGTTTCCTCTTCAAGTAGCCCTAGGCACAGACTGTGGAAAAGCACTTTCATTGAGAGGGGTTGCCAAGCTCCTAAGAAATAACGAGTTTCCGAAATACCAGCAAATATTTTTTAAACCCAATCTTGATGATACTTGGTGGTAATGATCAGTACACAAATCCTACGTGGCTCACCAAATTTTGTTCTTCTAGGTTGAAGCGTTCGTCTACAGTAGAAATTTTATATTTAGGTTTCCCTCTGTTCTCTCCGATATAGATAGATGAATTTGGAACTCTAAATCCAACATGGTTTGTAATTATTCTTTGAAACTTGACAAACTAAAGGAGTTCTCAGTTTTGTCATTAGGGTTTGTTTAATCTTCAAGTAACCCTAGGCACAGACTGGAAAAGCACTTTCATTGAGAGGGGTTGCCAAGCTTCTAAGAAATAACGAGTTTCCGAAATAACAGCAAATATTTTTTCACCCAATCTTGATGATACTTCGTAGTAATGATCGGTACACAAATCCCACTTCGCTCACCAAATTTTGTTCTTCTATGTTGAAGCTTTCGTCTACCGTAGCAGTTTTTATATTAGATTTCCCTCTGTTCTCTCCTATATAGATAGATGAATTTGGAACTCTAAATCCAACATGGTTTGTAGTAGCTCTTTGAAACTTGACAAAATAAAGTAGTTCTCAGTTTTGTCTCTATGGATTGTTTCCTCTTCAAGTAGCCCTAGGCACAGACTGTGGAAAAGCACTTTCATTGAGAGGGGTTGCCAACTTCTAAGAAATAACTAGTTTCCGAAATACCAGCAAATATTTTTTCACCCAATCTTGATGATACTTGGTGGTAATGATCGGTACAGAAATCCCACTTGACTCACCAAATTTTGTTCTTTTAGTTTGAAGTGTTTTTTTACAGTAGCAGTTTATGTTTTTAGGTTTTCCTCTGTTCTCTCCTATATAGATAGATGAATTTGGAACTCTAAATACAACATGGTTTGTAGTAGCTCTTTGAAACTTGACAAAATTTAAGAGTTCTCAGTTTTGTCTCTATGGTTTGTTTCCTCTTCAATTAGCCCTAAGCAGCGACTGTGCTAAAGCACTTTCATTGAAAGGGCTTGCCAAGCTTCCAAGAAATAACGAGTTTCCGAAATACCAGCAAATAATTTTTCACCCAATCTTGGTGACACTTGGTTGTAATGATGGGTACACAAATCCCACTTGGCTCTCCAAATTTTGTTCTTCTAGTTTGTAGCGTTCGTTTACAGTAGCAGTTTATATTTTTAGGTTTCCCTCTGTTTTCTCCTATATAGATAGATGAATTTGGAAATCTATATCCAACACGGTTAGTAGTAGCTCTTTGAAACTTGACAAAAAAAGTAGTTCTCAGTTTTCTCTCTATGATTTGTTTCCTCTTCAAGTAGCCCTAAGCAGAGACTGTGGAAAAGCACTTTCTTTGAATGGGGTTGCCAAGCTTCCAAGAAATTACGAGTTTCCGAAATAAAAGCAAATATTTTTTTACCCAATCTTGATGATACTTGGTGGTAATGATCAGTACACAACTCCCACTTGGCTCACCAAATTTTGTTCTTCTAGGTTGAAGCGTTCGTTTACAGTAGCAGTTTTTATTTTTAGGTTTCATTCTGTTCTCTCCTATATAAAGAGATGAATTTGGAACTCTAAATCCAACATGGTTTTTAGTAGCTCTTTGAAACTTGACAAAATAAAGGAGTTCTCACTTTTGTCTCTATGGTTTGTTTTCTCTTCAAGTAGCCCTAAGCAGAGACAGTGGAAAAGCACTTTCATTGAGAGTGGTTGCCAAGCTTCCAAGAAATTACGAATTTCCGAAATACCAGCAAATATTTTTTCACCCAATATTGATGAAACGTGGTGGTAATGACAAGTACACAAATCCCACTTGGCTCACCAAATTTTGTTCTTCTAGGTTGAAGCGTTCGTTTGCAGTAGCAGTTTTTATTTTTAGGTTTCCCTCTGTTCTCTCCTATATAGATAGATGAATTTGGAACTCTAAATCCAACATGGTTTGTAGTAGCTCTTTGAAACTTGACAAAAGAAAGTAGTTCTCAGTTTTGTCTCTATTCTTTCTTTCCTCTTCAAGAAGCCCTAGGCACAGACTGTGGAAAAGCATTTTCATTGAAAGGGGTTGCCAAGCTTCCAAGAAATAACGAGTTTCCGAAATACCAGCAAATATTTTTTCACCCAATCTTGATTATACTTGGTGGAAATGACAAGTACACAAATCCCACTTGACTCACCAAATTTTGTTCTTCTAGTTTGAAGCGTTCGTTTTCAGTAGCAGTTTTTAATTTTAGGTTTCACTCTGTTCTCTTTTATATAGATAGATGAATTTGGAACTCTAAATCCAACATGGTTTGTAGTAGCTCTTTGAAATTTGACAAAATAGAGTATTTCTCAGTTTTGTCTCTATGATTGGTTTCCTCTTCAATTAGCCCTAAGCAGGGACTTTGGAAAAGCACTTTCATTGAAAGGGTTGCCAAGCTTCCAAGAAATAAAGAGTTTCCGAAATACCAGCAAATATTTTTTCACCCAATCTTGATGATACGTGGTGGTAATGATCAGTATACAAATCCCACTTGGCTCACCAAATTTTGTTCTTCTAGGTTGAAGCGTTCGTCTACAGTAGCAGTTTTCAAATTTAGGTTTCCCTCTGTTCTCTCCTATATGGATAGATGAATTTGGAACTCTGAATCCAACATGGTTTGCAGTAGCTCTTTGAAACTTGACAAAAAAAGTAGTTCTCAGTTTTGTCTCTATGGTTTGTTTCCTCTTCAAGTAGCCCTAAGCAGAGACTGTGGAAAAGCACTTTCATTGAAAGGGCTTGCCAAGCTTCTTAGAAATTACGAGTTTCCGAAATACAAGCAAATATTTTTTCAACCAATCTTGATGATGCGTGGTGGTAATGACAAGTACACAAATCCCACTTGGTTCACCAAATTTTGTTCTTCTAGTTTGTAGCGTTCGTTTACAGTAGCAGTTAATATTTTTAGGTTTCCCTCTGTTCTCTCCTATATGGATAGATGAATTTGGAACTCTAAATCCAACATGGTTTGTAGTAGCTCTTTGAAACTTGACAAAATAAAGGATTTATCAGTTTTGTCTCTATGGTGTGTTTCCTCTTCAAGTATGCCTAGGCACAGACTGTGGAAAAGCACTTTCATTCAGAGGGGTTGCCAAGCTTCAAAGAAATAACGAGTTTCCGAAATACCAGCAAATATCTTTTCACCCAATCTTGATGATCCTTGGTGGTAATGATAAGTACACAAATCCCACATGGCTCAACAAATTGTGTTCTTCTAGGTTGAAGCGTTCGTCTACAGTAGCAGTTTTTATATGTTTGTTTCACTGTGTTCTCTCTTATGTAGATAGATGAATTTGGAACTCTAAATACAACATGGTTTGTAGTAGTTCTTTGAAACTTGTCAAAAGAAAGTAGTTCTCAGTTTTGTCTCTATGGTTTGTTTCCTCTTCAAGTAGTCCTAGGTACAGACTGTGGAAAAGCACTTTCATTGAGAGGGGTTGCAAGCTTTTAAGAAATAACGAGTTTCCGAAATACCAGCAAATATTTTTTCACCCAATCTTGATGATACTTGGTGGTTATGATCAGTATACAATTCCCACTTGGCTCACCAAGTTTTGTTCTTCTATGTTGAAGCGTTCGTCTACAGTAGCAGTTTTTATATTTAGGTTTCCCTCTGTTCTCTCCTATATAGATTGATGAATTTGGAACTCTAAATCCAACATGGTTTTTAGTAGCTCTTTGAAACTTGACAAAATAAAGGAGTTCTCACTTTTGTCTCTATGGTTTGTTTTCTCTTCAAGTAGCCCTAAGCAGAGACAGTGGAAAAGCACTTTCATTGAGAGTGGTTGCCAAGCTTCCAAGAAATTACGAATTTCCGAAATACCAGCAAATATTTTTTCACCCAATATTGATGAAACGTGGTGGTAATGACAAGTACACAAATCCCACTTGGCTCACCAAATTTTGTTCTTCTAGGTTGAAGCGTTCGTTTTCAGTAGTAGTTTTTATTTTTAGGTTTCCCTCTGTTCTCTCCTATATAGATAGATGAATTTGGAACTCTAAATCCAACATGGTTTGTAGTAGCTCTTTGAAACTTGACAAAAGAAAGTAGTTCTCAGTTTTGTCTCTATTCTTTCTTTCCTCTTCAAGAAGCCCTAGGCACAGACTGTGGAAAAGCATTTTCATTGAAAGGGGTTGCCAATCTTCCAAGAAATAACGAGTTTCCGAAATACCAGCAAATATTTTTTCACCCAATCTTGATTATACTTGGTGGAAATGACAAGTACACAAATCCCACTTGACTCACCAAATTTTGTTCTTCTAGTTTGAAGCGTTCGTTTTCAGTAGCAGTTTTTATTTTTAGGTTTCACTCTGTTCTCTTCTATATAGATAGATGAATTTGGAACTCTAAATCCAACATGGTTTGTACTAGCTCTTTAAACGTGACAAAATACAGGAGGCCTCAGTTTTGTCCCTACGGATTGTTTCCTCTTCAAGTTGTCCTAGGAACAGACTGTGGAAAAGCACTTTCATTGAGAGTGGTTGCCAAACTTCTAGAAAGAACAGTTTCCGAAATACCAGCAAATATTTTTTCACCCAATCTTGATGATACTTTGTGGTAATGATAAGTACACAAATTCCACTTGGCTTTCCAAATTTTGTTCTTCTAGGTTTAAGCTTTCGTCTACACTAGCAGTTTTTATATTTAGGTTTCACTCTGTTCTCTCCTATATAAATAGATTAATTTGGAACTCAATATCCAAAATGGTTTGTACTAGCTCTTTGAAACTTGACAAAATAAAGGAGTTCTCAGTTTTGTCACTACGGTTTGTTTCCTCTTCAAGTAGCCCTAGGCACAGTCTGTGGAAAAGCGCTTTCATTGAGAGAGGTTAACAAGCTTCTAAGAAATAACGAGTTTCGGAAAAACCAGCAAATATTTTTTCACCCAATCTTGATGATACGTGGTGGTAATGATCAGTACTCAAATCCCACTTGGCTCACCAAATTTTGTTCTTCTAGTTTGAAGTGTTGGTCTACAGTAGCAGTTTTTATATTTAGGTTTCCCTCTCTTCTCTCCTATATAGATAGATGAATTTGGAACTCTGAATCCAACATGGATTGTAGTAGCTCTTTGAAACTTGACAAAAAAAGTAGTTCTCAGTTTTGTCTCTATGGTTTGTTTCATCTTCAAGTAGCCCTAAGCAGAGACTGTGGAAAAGCAATTTAATTGAGAGGGGTTGCCAATCTTCTAAGAAATTACGAGTTTCCGAAATACCAGCAAACATTTTTTCACCCAATCTTGATGATACGTGGTGGTAATGACAAGTACACAAATCCCACTTGGCTCACCAAATTTTGTTCTTCTAGGTTGAAGCGTTCGTTTCGAGTAGCAGTTTAAATTTTTTGGTTTCACTCTGTTCTCCCCAATATGGATAGATGAATTTGGAACTCTAAATGCAACATGGTTTGTAGTAGCTCTTTGAAACTTGACAATAGAAAGTGGTTCTCAGTTTTGTCTCTATGGTTTGTTTCCTCTTCAAGTAGCCCTAGGTTCAGACTGTGGAAAAGCACTTTCATTGAGAGGGGTTGCAAGCTTCTAAGAAATAACGAGTTTCCGAAATACCAGCAAATATTTTTTCACCCAATCTTGATGATACTTCGTGGTAATGATCTGTATACAAATCCCACTTGGCTCACCAAATTTTGTTCTTCTAGGTTGAAGCGTTCGTCTACAGTAGCAGTTTTTATATTTAGGTTTCCCTCTGTTCTCTCCTATATAGATAGATGAATTTGGAACTCTAAATCCAACATGGTTTGTACTAGCTCTTTGAAACTTGACAAAATAAAGGAGTTCTCAGTTTTGTCTCTATGGTTTGTTTTCTCTTCAAGTAGCCCTAAGCAGAGACAGTGGAAAAGCACTTTCATTGAGAGGGGTGGCCAAGCTTCTAAGAAATTACGAGTTTCCGAAATACCAGCAAATATTTTTTTCACCCAATCTTGATGATACGTGGTGGTAATGCCAAGTACACAAATCCCACTAGGCTCACCAAATTTTGTTCTTCTAGGTTGAAGCGTTCGTTTTCAGTAGCAGTTTTTATTTGTAGGTTTAACTCTCTTCTCTCCTATATAAATAAATGAATTTGGAACTCTAATTCCAACATGGTTTGTAGTAGCTCTTTGAAACTTGACAAAATAAAGGAGTTCTCAGTTTTGTCTCTATGGTTTGTTTCCTCTTCAAGTAGCTCTAGGAACAGACTGTGGAAAAACACTTTGATTGAGAGGGGTTGCCAAGCTTCTAAGAAATAACGAGTTTCCGAAATACCAGGAAATACTTTTTCACCCAATCTTGATGATACTTGGTGGTAATGATCAGGACACAAATCCAACTTGGCTCACCGAATTTTGTTCTTCTAAGTTAAGCGTTTGTCTACAGTAGCAGTTTTTATATTTAGGTTTTCCTCTGTTCTCTCCTATATAGATAGATGAATTTGGAACTCTAAATCCAACATCGTTTGAGTAGCTCTTTGAAACTTGACAAAAAAAAGTAGTTCTCAGTTTTGTCTCTATGGTTTGTTTCCTCTTAAAGTAGCCCTAAGCAAAGACTGTGGAAAAGCACTTTCATTGAAAGGGTTTGCCAAGCTTCCAAGAAATTACGAGTTTAGGAAATACCAGCAAATATTTTTTCAACCAATCTTGATGATACGTGGTGGTAATAACAAGTACACAAATCCCACTTTGCTCACCAATTTTTGTTCTTCTAGGTTGAAGCCTTCGTTTACAGTAGCAGTTTTTATTTTTAGGTTTCATTCTGTTCTCTCCCATATAGATAGATGAATTTGGAACTCTAAATCCAACATGGTTTGTAGTAGCTCTTTGAAACTTGAAAAAATAAAGTAGTTCTCAATTTTTCTCTATGTTTTGTTTCCTCTTCAATTAGCCCTAGGCACAGACTGTGGAAAAGCACTTTCATTGAGATGGCTTGCCAAGCTTCTAAGAATTAACGAGTTTCCAAAATACCAGCAAATATTTTTTCACCCAATCTTGATGATACTTGTGGGTAATGATCAGTACACAAATCTCACTTGGCTCACCGAATTTTGTTCTTCTAGATTGAAACATTCTTCTACAGTGGCAGTTTTTATATTTAGGTTTCCCTCTGTTCTCTCCTATATAGATAGATGAATTTGGAACTCTAAATCCAACATGGTTTGTAGTAGCTCTTTGAAACTTGACAAAATAAAGGAGTTCTCAGTTTTGTCTCTATGGTCTGTTTCCTCTTAAAATAGCCCTAGGCAAAGACTGTGGAAAAGCACTTTCATTGAGAGGGGTTGCCAAGCTTCTAAGAAATAACGAGTTTCTGAAATACCAGCAAATATTTTTTCACCCAATCTTGATGACACGTGGTGGTAATGATCAGTACACAAATCCCACTTGGCTAAGTAAATTTTGCTCTTCCAGGTTAAAGCGTTCGTCTACAGTAGCAGTTTTTATATTTCGGTTTCCCTCTGTTCTCTCCTATATAGATAGATGAATTTGGAATTCTAAATCCAACATGGATTTAATTAGCTGTTGGAAACTTGATAAAATAAAGAAGCTCTCATTTTTGTCTCTATGGTTTGTTTCCTCTTAAAGTAGTTCTAGGCACAGACTGTGGAAAAGCACTTTCATTGAGAGGGGTGGCCCAGCTTCTAAGAATTAACGAGTTTCCAAAATACCAGCAAATATTTTTTCACCCAATCTTGATGATACTTGGCGGTAATGATCAGGACAGAAATCCCACTTGGCTCACCGAATTTTGTTCTTCTATGTTGAAGCGTTCGTCTACAGTAGCAGTTTTTATATTTAGGTTTCCCTCTGTTCTCTCCTATAAAGATAGATGAATTTGGACCTCTAAATCCAACATGGTTTGTAGTAGCTCTTTGAAACTTGACAAAATAAAGGAGTTCTCAGTTTTGTCTCTATGGTTTGTTTCCTCTTCAAGTAGCCGTAGGCACAGACTGGGGAAAAGCACATTCAATGAGAGGGGTTGCCAAGCTTCTAAGAAATAACGAGTTTCCGAAATACCAGCAAATATTTTTTCACCCAATCTTGATAATATGTGGTGGTAATGATCAGTACACAAATCCCACTTGGCTTACCAAATTTTGCTCTTCTTGGTTGAAGCGTTCGTTTACAGTAGCAGTTTATATTTTTAGGTTTGCCTCTGTTCTCTCCTATATAGATAGATGAATTTGGAACTCTAAATCCAACATGGTTTGTAGTAGCTCTTTGAAACTTGACAAAATAGTAGTTCTCAGTTTTGTCTCTATCGTTTGTTTCCTCTTCAAGTAGCCCTAAGCAGAGACTGTGGAAAAGCACTTTCATTGAAAGACGTTGCCAAGCTTCCAAGAAATTACGAGTTTCCGAAATACCAGCAAATATTTTTTCACCCGATCTGGATGATACGTGGTGGTATTGAAAAGTACACAAATCCCACATGGCTCACCAAGTTTTGTTCTTCTAGGTTGAAGCCTTCGTTTACAGTAGCAGTTTTTATTTTTAGGTTTCACTCTGTTCTCTCCTATATAGATAGTTGAATTTGGAACTCTAAATCCAACATGGTTTGTAGTAGCTCTTTGAAACTTGACAAAATAAAGTAGTTCTCATTTTTGTCTTTATGGTTTGTTTCCTCTTCAATTAGCCCTAGGCACAGACTGTGGTAAAGCACTTTCATTGAGATGGGTTGCCAAGCTTCTAAGAATTAACGAGTTTCCGAAATACCAGCAAATATTTCTTCACCCAATCTTGATGATACTTGGTGGTAATGATCAGTAAACAAATCCCACTTGGCTCACCGAATTTTGTTCTTCTAGGTTGAAGCGTTCGTCTACTGTAGCAGATTTTATATTTAGGTTTCCCTCTGTTCTCACCTATATAGATAGATGAATTTGGAACTCTAAATCCAACATGGTTTGTAGTAGCTCTTTGAAACTTGACAAAATAAAGGAGTTCTCTGTTTTGTCTCTATGGTTTGTTTCCTCTTCAAGTAGCTCTAGGCACAGACTCTGCAAAAGCACTTTCATTGAGAGGGGTTGCCAAGCTTCTAAGAAATAACGATTTTCCAAAATACCAGCAAATATTTTTTCACCCAATCTTGATGATTCTTGGTGGTAATGATCAGGACACAAGTCCCACTTGGCTCACCGAATTTTGTTGTTCTAGGTTGAAGCATTCGTCTACAGTAGCAGTTTTTATATTTAGGTTTCCCTCTGTTCTCTCCTATATTGATATATGAATTTGGAACAATAAATCCAACATGGTTTGTATTAGCTCTTTGAAATTTGATAAAATAAAGGAGTTCTCCATTTTGTATCTATGGTTTGTTTCCTCTTCAAGTAGCTCTAGGCACAGACTGTGGAAAAGCACATTGATTGAGAGGGGTTGCCAAGCTTCTAAGAAACAACGAGTTTCTGAAATACCAGGAAATACTTTTTCACCCAATCTTGATGATACTTGGTGGTAATGATCAGGACACAAATCCAACTTGGCTCACCGAATTTTGTTATTCTAGGTTGAAGGGTTTGTCTACAGTAGCAGTTTTTATATTTAGGTTTTCCTCTGTTCTCTCCTATATAGATAGATGAATTTGGAACTCTAAATCCAACATGGTTTGAGTAGCTCTTTGAAACTTGACAAAAAAAGTAGTTCTCAGTTTTGTCTCTATGGTTTATTTCTTCTTCAAGTAGCTCTAAAGAAAGACTGTGGAAAAGCACTTTCATTGAAAGGGTTTGCCAAACTTCCAAGAAATTACGAGTTTAGGAAACACCAGCAAATATTTTTTCAACCAATCTTGATGATACGTGGTGTTAATGATGAGTACACAAATCCCACTTGGCTCACCGAATTTTGTTCTTCTAGGTTGAAGCGTTGGTCTACAGTAGCAGTTTTTATATTTAGGTTTCACTCTGTTGTCTCCTATATAGATAGACGAATTTGGAACTCTAAATCCCACATGGTTTGCAATAGCTCTTTGAAACTTGACAAAATAAAGTAGTTCTCATTTTTGTCTCTATGGTTTGTTTCCTCTTCAATTAGCCCTAGGCACAGACTGTGGAAAAGCATTTTCATTGAGAGGGATTGCCAAGCTTCCAAGAAATTACGAGTTTCTGAAATACCAGCAAATATTTTTTCAACCAAACTTGATGATACGTGGTGGTAATGACAAGTACACAAATCCCACTTGGCTCACCAATTTTTGTTCTTCTAGGTTGATGCGTTCGTTTACAGTAGCAGTTTTTATTTTTATGTTTCACTCTGTTCTCTCCTATATAGATAGATGCATTTGGAACTCTAAATCCATGATGGTTTTTAGTAGCTCATTGATACTTGACAAAATAAAGCAGTTTTCGGTTTTGTCTCTATGGTTTGTTTCCTATTCAAGTCGCCCTAGGCACAGACTGTGTAAAAGCACTTTCATTGAGTTTGGTTGCCAAGCTTCTAAGAAATAACGAGTTTCCGAAAGACCAGGAAATATTTTTTCACCCAATCTTGATGATACTTGGTGGTAATGATCAGTACACAAATCCCACATGGCTCACCAAATTTTGTTCTTCTAGTTTGAAGGTTTCGTCTACAGTAGCAGTTTTTATATTTAGGTTTCCCTCTGTTCTCTCCTATATAGTTAGATGAATTTGGAACTCTAAATCCAACATGGTTTGTAGTAGCTCTTTGAAACTTGACAATATAAAGGAGTTCTCAGTTTTGTCTTTATGCTTTGTTTCCGCTTCAAGTAGCCCTTGGCACAGACTGTGGAAAAGCAATTACATTGAGAGGAGTTGCCAATCTTCTAAGAAATAACGAGTTTCCGAAATACTAGCAAATATTTTTTCACCCAATCTTGATGATACTTGGTGCTAATGATCAGTACACAAATCCCACTTGGTTCACCAAATTTTGTTCTTCTAGGTTGAAGCGTTCGTCTACACTAGTAGTATTTATATTTATTTTTCACTCTATTCTCTCCTATATAGATAGATTAATTTGGAACTCTAAATCCAACATGGTTGTTAGTAGCTCTTTGAAACATGACAAAATTAAGGAGTTCTCAGTTTTGTCTCTATGGTTTGTTTACTCTCAAGTAGCCCTAGGCACAGACTGTGGAATAGCACTTTCATTGAGAAGGGTTGCCAAGCTTCTAAGAAATTACGAGTTTCCGAAAAACCAGCAAATATTTTTTCACCCAATCTTGATGATACTTGGTGGTAATGATCGGTACACAAATCCCACTTGCCTCACCAAATTTTGTTCTTCTAGGATGAAGCATTGGTCTACAGTAGCAGTTTATATATTTAGGTTTCCCTCTGTTCTCTCCTATATAGATAGATGAATTTGGAACTCTAAATCCAACATGGTTTGGAGTAGCCCTTTGAAACTTGACGAAATAAAGGAGTTCTCAGTTTTGTCTCTATGGTTTGTTTCCTCTTCAAGAAGCCCTAGGCACAGACTGTGGAAAGCACTTTCATAGAGAGGGGTTGCCAAGCTTCTAAGAAATTAAGATTTTCCGAAATACCAGCAAATATTTTTTCACCCAATCTTGATGATACTTGTTGCTAATGATCAGTACACAAATCCCACTTGGCTCACCAAATTTTGTTCTTCTAGGATGAAGCATTGGTCTACAGTAGCAGTATTTATATTTAGGGTTCCCTCTGTTCTCTCATATATAGATAGATGAATTTGGAACTCTAAATTCAACATGGTTTGTAGTAGCTCTTTGAAACTTGACGAAATAAAGGAGTTCTAAGTTTTGTCTCTATGGTTTGTTTCCTCTTCAAGTAGCCCTAGGCACAGACTGTGGAAAGCACTTTCATTGAGATGGTTGCCAAGCTTCTAAGAAATAAAGAGTTTCGGAAATACCAGCAAATATTTTTTCACCCAATCTTGATGATACGTGGTGGTAATGATCGGTACACAAATCCCACTTGGTTCACCAAATTTTGTTTTTCTAGGTTGAAGCCTTCGTCTACAGTAGCAGTTTTTATATTTAGGTTTCCCTCTGTGTTCTCCTATGTAGATAGATGCATTTGGAACTCTAATTCCAACATGGTTTGTAGTAGCTCTTTGAAACTTGACAAAATAAAGGAGTTCTCAGTTTTGTCTCTATGGTTTGTTTCCTCTTCAAGTAACCCTAGGCACAGACTGTGGAAAGCACTTTCATTGAGATGGGTTGCCAAGCTTCTAAGTAGTAACGATTTTCCGCAATACCAGGAAATATTTTTTCACCCAATCTTGATGATACTTGGTGGTAATGATCAGTATACAAATCCCACTTGGCTCACCAAATTTTGTTCTTCTAGGTTGAAGCGTTCGTCTACAGTAGCAGTTTTTATATTTAGGATTCCCTCTGTTCTCTCATATATAGATAGATGAATTTGGAACGCTAAATCCAACATGGTTTGTAGTAGTTCTTTGAAACTTGACAAAATAAAGGAGTTCTCAGTTTTGTCTCTATGGTTTGTTTCCTCTTCAAGTAGCCCTAGGCACAGACTGTGGGAAAGCACTTTCATTGAGAGGGGTTGCCAAGCTTATAAGAAATTACGAGTTTCCGAAATACCAGCAAATATTTTTTCACCCAATCTTGATGATACTTGGTGGTAATGATCGGTACACAAATCCCACTTGGCTCACGAAATTTTTTTCTTCTAGTTTGAAGCGTTCGTCTACAGTAGCAGTTTTTGTATTTAGGTTTCCCTCTGTTCTCTCCTATATAGATAGTTGAATTTGGAACTCTAAATCCAACATGGTTTGTAGTAGATCTTTGAAACTTGATAAAATATAGTAGTTCTCAGTTTTGTCTCCATGGTTTGTTTAGTCTTCAAGTACCCCTTGGCACAGACTGTGGAAAAGCACTTTCATTGAGAGGGGTTGCCAAGCTTCTAAGAAATAACGAGTTTCCAAAATACCAGCAAATATTTTTTCACCCAATCTTGATGATACTTGCTGGTAATGATCAGTACACAAATCCCACTTGGCTCACCAAATTTTGTTCTTCTCGGTTGAAGCGATCGTCTACAGTTGCAGTTTTTATATTTAGGTTTCACTCTGTTCTCTCATATATAATTAGATGAATTTGGAACTCTAAATAAAACGTGGTTTGTAGTAGCTCTTTGAAACTTGACAAAATAAAGGAGTTCTTAGTTTTGTCTCTATGGTTTGTTTAATCTTCAAGGAGCCCAAGGCACAGACTGTGGAAAAGCACTTTCATTGAGAGGGGTTGCCAAGCTTCTATGAAATAACGAGTTTCCGAAATACCAGCAAATATTTTTTCACCCAATCATGATGATACTTGGTGGTAATGATCAGTACACAAATCCCACTTGTCTCACCAAATTTTGTTCTTCTAGGTTGAAGCGTTCGTCTACAGTAGCAGTTTTTATATTTAGGTTTCACTCTGTTCTCTCCTATATAGTTAGATGAATTTGGAAATCTAAATCCAACATGGTTACTAGTAGCTCTTTGAAACTTGACAAAATAAAGGAGCTCTCAGTTTTGTCTCTATAGTTTGTTTCCTCTTCAAGTAGCTCGAGGCACAGACTGTGGAAAAACACTTTCATTGAAAGGGGTGGCCAAGCTTTCAAGAAATAACGAGTTTCCGAAATACCAGCAAATATTTTTTCACCCAATCTTGATGATACTTGGTGGTAATGATCGGTACACAAATCCCACTTGACTCACCAAATTTTGTTCTTCTAGTTTGAAGCGTTCATTTAGAGTAGCAGTATATATTTTTAGGTTTCGATATGTTCTCTCCTATATAGATAGATGAATTTGGAACTCTAAATCCAACATGGTTTGTAGTAGCTCTTTGTAACTTGACAAAGTACCAGAGTTCTCAGTTTTGTCCCTATGGTGTGTTTAATCTTCAAGGAGCCCTAGGCACAGACTGTGGAAATGCATTTTCATTGAGAGGAGTTGCCAAGCATCTAAGAAATAACGAGTTTCCAGAATACCAGCAAATATTTTTTCACCCAATCTTGATGATTCTTGGTGGAAATGATCAGTACACAAATCCCACTTGGCTCACCAAATTTTGTTCTTCTAGTTTGAATCGTTCGTCTACAGTAGCAGTTTTTATATTTAGGTTTCACTCTGTTCTCTCCTATATAGAAAGATGAATTTGGATCTCTAAATAAAACATGGTTTTTAGTAGGTCTTTGAAACTTTACAAAATAAAGGAGTTCTCAGTTTTGTCTCTATGGTTTGTTTAATCTTCAAGGAGCCCTAGGCACAGACTGTGGAAAAGCACTTTAATTAAGAGGGGTTGCCAAGCTTCTAAGAAATAACGAGTTTCCGAAAAACCAGCAAATATTTTTTCACCCAAACTTGATGATACTTGGTTGTAATGATCAGTACACAAATCCCACTTGGCTCACCAAATTTTGTTCTTCTACGTTGAAGCGTTCGTCTACAGTAGCAGTTTTTATATTGAGGTTTCACTCTGTTCTCTCATATATTTATGGATGAATTTGGAACTCTAAATCCAACATGGTTTGTAGTAGCTCTTTCAAACTTGACAAAATAAAGGAGTTCTCAGTTTTGTCTTTATGCTTTGTTTCCGCTTCAAGTAGCCCTTGGCTCAGAGTGTGGAAAAGCACTTTCATTGAGAGGGTTTGCCAATCTTCTAAGAAATAACGAGTTTCCGAAATATCAGCAAATATTTTTTCACCCAATCTTGATGATACATGGTGCTAATGATCAGTACACATTTCCCACTTGGCTCACCAAATTTTGTTCTTCTAGGTTGAAGCGTTCGTCTACAGTAGCAGTTTTTATATTTAGGTTTCCCTCTGTTCTCTCCTATATAGTTAGATGAATTTGGAACTCTAAATCCAACATGGTTTGTAGTAGCTCTTTGAAACTTGACAATATAAAGGAGTTCTCAGTTTTGTCTCTATGGTTTGTTTTTTCTTCAAGTAGCCCTAGGCACAGACTGTGGAAAAGCACTTTCATTGAGAGGGGTTGCCAAGCTTCTAAGAAATAACGAGTTTCCGAAATACTAGCAAATATTTTTTCACCCAATCTTGATGATACTTGGTGCTAATGATCAGTACACAAATCCCACTTGGTTCACCAAATTTTGTTCTTCTAGGTTGAAGCGTTCGTCTACACTAGTAGTATTTATATTTATTTTTCACTCTATTCTCTCCTATATAGATAGATTAATTTGGAACTCTAAATCCAACATGGTTGTTAGTAGCTCTTTGAAACATGACAAAATTAAGGAGTTCTCAGTTTTGTCTCTATGGTTTGTTTCCTCTCAAGTAGCCCTAGGCACAGACTGTGGAATAGCACTTTCATTGAGAAGGGTTGCCAAGCTTCTAAGAAATTACGAGTTTCCGAAAAACCAGCAAATATTTTTTCACCCAATCTTGATGATACTTGGTGGTAATGATCGGTACACAAATCCCACTTGCCTCACCAAATTTTGTTCTTCTAGGATGAAGCATTGGTCTACAGTAGCAGTTTATATATTTAGGTTTCCCTCTGTTCTCTCCTATATAGATAGATGAATTTGGAACTCTAAATCCAACATGGTTT
Source organism: Callospermophilus lateralis (assembly GCF_048772815.1). Classification (NCBI taxonomy): domain Eukaryota; kingdom Metazoa; phylum Chordata; class Mammalia; order Rodentia; family Sciuridae; genus Callospermophilus; species Callospermophilus lateralis. The sequence goes on along the minus strand of NW_027514727.1, from coordinate 45,732 downwards.
GGAGTAGCACTTTGAAACTTGACGAAATAAAGGAGTTCTCAGTTTTGTCTCTATGGTTTGTTTCCTCGTCAAGTAGCCCTAGGCACAGACTGTGGAAAGCACTTTCATTGAGAGGGGTTGCCAAGCTTCTAAGAAATTACGATTTTCCGAAATACCAGCAAATATTTTTTCACCCAATCTTGATGATACTTGTTGCTAATGATCAGTACACAAATCCCACTTGCCTCACCAAATTTTGTTCTTCTAGGATGAAGCATTCGTCTACAGTAGCAGTTTGTATATTTAGGTTTCCCTCTGTTCTCTCCTATATAGATAGATGAATTTGGAACTCTAATTCCAACATGGTTTGTAGTAGCTCTTTGAACCTTGACAAAATAAAGGAGTTCTCAGTTTTGTCTCTATGGTTTATTTCCTCTTCAAGTAGCCCTAGGCACAGACTGTGGAAAAGCACTTTCATTGAGATGGGTTTCCAAGCTTCTAAGAAATAACGATTTTCAGAAATACCAGCAAATATTTTTTCAACCAAACTTGATGATACTTGGTGGTAATGATCAGTACACAAATCCAATTTGGCTCACGAAATTTTGTTCTTCTAGTTTGAAGCTTTTGTCTACAGTAGCAGTATTTATATTTAGGGTTCCCTCTGTTCTCTCATATATAGATAGATGAATTTGGAACTCTAAATTCAACATGGTTTGTAGTAGCTCTTTGAAACTTGACGAAATAAAGGAGTTCTAAGTTTTGTCTCTATGGTTTGTTTCCTCTTCAAGTAGCCCTAGGCACAGACTGTGGAAAGCACTTTCATTGAGATAGTTGCCAAGCTTCTAAGAAATAAAGAGTTTCGGAAATACCAGCAAATATTTTTTCACCCAATCTTGATGATACGTGGTGGTAATGATCGGTACACAAATCCCACTTGGTTCACCAAATTTTGTTTTTCTAGGTTGAAGCCTTCGTCTACAGTAGCAGTTTTTATATTTAGGTTTCCCTCTGTGTTCTCCTATGTAGATAGATGAATTTGGAACTCTAATTCCAACATGGTTTGTAGTAGCTCTTTGAAACTTGACAAAATAAAGGAGTTCTCAGTTTTGTCTCTATGGTTTGTTTCCTCTTCAAGTAGCCCTAGGCACAGACTGTGGAAAGCACTTTCATTGAGATGGGTTGCCAAGCTTCTAAGTAGTAACGATTTTCCGAAATACCAGGAAATATTTTTTCACCCAATCTTGATGATACTTGGTGGTAATGATCAGTATACAAATCCCACTTGGCTCACCAAATTTTGTTCTTCTAGGTTGAAGCGTTCGTCTACAGTAGCAGTTTTTATATTTAGGATTCCCTCTGTTCTCTCATATATAGATAGATGAATTTGGAACTCTAAATCCAACATGGTTTGTAGTAGCTCTTTGAAACTTGATAAAATATAGTAGTTCTCAGTTTTGTCTCCATGGTTTGTTTCCTCTTCAAGTACCCCTTGGCACAGACTGTGGAAAAGCACTTTCATTGAGAGGGGTTGCCAAGCTTCTAAGAAATAACGAGTTTCAAAAATACCAGCAAATATTTTTTCACCCAATCTTCATGCTACTTGTTGCTAATGATCAGTACACATTTCCCACTTGGCTCACCTAATTATTTTCTTCTAGGTTAAAGCGTTCGTCTACAGTAGCAGTTTTTATATTTAGGTTTCCCTCTGTTCTCTCCTATATAGATAGATGATTTTGGAACTCTAAATCCAACATGGTTTGTAGTAGCTCTTTGAAACTTGACAAAATAAAAGAGTTCTCAGTTTTGTCTCCATGGTTTGTATCCTCTTCAAGTATCCCTAGGCACAGACTGTGGAAAGCACTTTCATTGAGATGGGTTGCCAAGCTTCTAAGAAATAACGAGTTTCCAAAATACCAGCAAATATTTTTTCACCCAAACATGATGATACTTGGTGTTAATGATCAGTACACAAATTCCACTTGGCTCACCAAATTTTGTTCTTCTAGTTTGAAGCTTTCGTCTACAGTAGCAGTTTTTATACTTAGGTTTCCCTCTGTTCTCTCCTATATAGATAGTTGAATTTGGAACTCTAAATCCAACATGGATTGTAGTAGCTCTTTGAAACTTGACAAAATAAAAAAGTTCTCTTTTTGTCTCTATGGTTTGTTTCCTCTTCAAGAAGCCCTAGGCACAGACTGTGGAAAAGCACTTTCATTGAGAGGGGTTGCCAAGCTTCTAAGAAATAACGAGTTTCCGAAATACCAGCAAATATTTTTTCACCCAATCTTGATGATACGTAGTCGAAATGATCAGTACACAAATCCCACTTGGCTCACGAAATTTTTTTCTTCTAGTTTGAAGCTTTCGTATACAGTAGCAGTTTTTGTATTTACGTTTCCCTCTGTTCTCTCCTATATAGTTAGATGAATTTATAACTCTAAATCCAACATGGTTTGTAGTAGCTCTTTGAAACTTGACAATATAAAGGAGTTCTCAGTTTTGTCTCTATGGTTTGTTTCCTCTTCAAGTAGCCCTCGGCACAGACTGTGGAAGAGCACTTTCATTGAAATGGGTTGCAAAGCTTCTAAGATATAACGAGTTTCCGAAATACCAGCAAATATTTTTTCACCCATACTTGATGATACTTGGTGGTAATGATCAGTACACAAATTGCACTTGGCTCACCAAATTTTCTTCTTCTAGTTTGAAGCTTTCGTATACAGTAGCAGTATTTATATTTAGGTTTCCCTCTGTTATCTCCTATATAGATAGATGAATTTGGAACTCTAAATCCAACATGGTTTGTAGTAGCTCTTTGAAACTTGACAAAATAAAGGAGTTCTCAGTTTTGTCTCCATGGTTTGGTTCCCCTTCAAGTAGCCCTAGGCACAGACTGTGGAAAAGCACTTTCATTGAGATGGGTTGCCAAGCTTCTAAGAAATAACGAGTTTCCGAAATACCAGCAAATATTTTTTCTCCCAAACTTGATGATACTTGGTGGTAATGATCAGTACACAAATCCCACATGGCTCACCAAATTTTGTTCTTCTAGTTTGAAGCTTTCGTCTACAGTAGCAGTTTTTATATTTAGGTTTCCCTCTGTTCTCTACTATATAGATAAATGAATTTGGAACTCTAAATAAAACATGGTTTGTAGTAGCTCTTTGAAACTTGACAAAATAAAGGAGGTCTTTGTTTTGTTTCTATGGTTTGTTTAATGTTCAAGGAGCCCGAGGCACAGACTGTGGAAAAGCACTTTCATTGAGAGGGGTTGCCAAGCTTCTAAGAAATAACGAGTTTCCGTAATACCAGCAAATATTTTTTCACCCAAACTAGATGATACTCGGTACTAATGATCAGTACACAAATCCCACTTCGCTCACCAAATTTTGTTCTTCTAGGTTGAAGCGTTCGTCTACAGTAGCAGTTTTTATATTTAGGTATCACTCTGTTCTCTCCTATATAGATAGATGAATTTGGAACTCTAAATCCAACATGGTTTGTAGTAGCTCTTTGAAACTTGACAAACTAATGGAGTTCTCTGTTTTGTCTCTATGGTTTGTTTCCTCTTCAATTAGCCCTAGGCACAGACTGTGGAAAGGCACTTTCACTGAGAAGGGTTGGCAAGCTTCAAAGAAATAACGAGTTTCCGAAATACCAGCAAATATTTTTTCACCCAATCTTGATGATACTTGTTGCTAATGATCAGTACACAAATCCCACTTGGCTCAACAAATTTTGTTCTTCTAGGTTGAAGCGTTCGTCTACAGTAGCAGTTTTTATATTTAGGTTTCCCTCTGTTCTCTCCTATATAGATACATGAATTTGGAACTCTAAATCCAAAGTGGTTTGTAGTACCTCTTTTAAACTTGACAAAATAAAGTAGTTCTCAGTTTTCTCTCTATGGTTTGTTTAATCTTCAAGGAGCCCTAGGCACAGACTGTGGAAAAGCACTTTCATTGAGAGGGGTTGCAAGCTTCTAAGAAATAACGAGTATCCGAAATACCAGCAAATACTTTTTCACCCAATCTTGATGATACTTGGGGTAATGATCAATATAAAAATACCACTTGGGTCACCAAATTTTGTTCTTCTAGGTGGAAGCGTTCGTGTACAGTAGCAATTTTTATATTTAGATTTCCCTCTGTTCTCTCCTATATAGATAGATGAATTTGGAACTCTAAATCCAACATGGTTTGTAGTAGATCTTGGAAACTTGAAAAATAAAGGAGTTCCCAGTTTTATCTCTATGGTTTGTTTCCTCTTCAAGTAGCCCTAGGCACAGACTGTGGAAAAGCAATTTCATTGAGAGGGGTTGCCAAGCTTCTAAGAAATAACGACTTTTCGAAATAGCAGCAAATATTTTTTCACCCAATCTTGATGATACTTGCTGGTAATGATCAGTACACAAATCCCACTTGGCTCACCAAATTTTGTTCTTCTAGGTTGAAGCGTTCGTCTACAGTTGCAGTTTTATATTTAGGTTTCACTCTGTTCTCTCATATATAATTAGATGAATTTGGAACTCTAAATAAAACGTGGTTTGTAGTAGCTCTTTGAAACTTGACAAAATAAAGGAGTTCTTAGTTTTGTCTCTATGGTTTGTTTAATCTTCAAGGAGCCCAAGGCACAGACTGTGGAAAAGCACTTTCATTGAGAGGGGTTGCCAAGCTTCTATGAAATAACGAGTTTCCGAAATACCAGCAAATATTTTTTCACTCAATCATGATGATACTTGGTGGTAATGATCAGTACACAAATCCCACTTGGCTCACCAAATTTTGTTCTTCTAGGTTGAAGCGTTCGTCTACAGTAGCAGTTTTTATATTTAGGTTTCACTCTGTTCTCTCATATATAGATAGAAGAATTTGGAACTCTAAATCCAACATGGTTACTAGTAGCTCTTTGAAACTTGACAAAATAAAGGAGCTCTCAGTTTTGTCTCTATGGTTTGTTTCCTCTTCAATAGCTCGAGGCACAGACTGTGGAAAAACACTTTCATTGAAAGGGGTGGCCAAGCTTTCAAGAAATAACGAGTTTCCGAAATACCAGCAAATATTTTTTCACCCAATCTTGATGATACTTGGTGGTAATGATCGGTACACAAATCCCACTTGACTCACCAAATTTTGTTCTTCTAGTTTGAAGCGTTCATTTAGAGTAGCAGTATATATTTTTAGGTTTCGATCTGTTCTCTCCTATATAGATAGATGAATTTGGAACTCTAAATCCAACATGGTTTGTAGTAGCTCTTTGAAACTTGACAAAGTACCAGAGTTCTCAGTTTTGTCCCTATGGTGTGGTTAATCTTCAAGGAGCCCTAGGCACAGACTGTGGAAATGCACTTTCATTGAGAGGGGTTGCCAAGCATCTAAGAAATAACGAGTTTCCAGAATACCAGCAAATATTTTTTCACCCAATCTTGATGATTCTTGGTGGAAATGATCAGTACACACATCAAACTTGGCTCACCAAATTTTGTTCTTCTAGTTTGAAGCGTTCGTCTACAGTAGCAGTTTTTATATTTAGGTTTCACTCTGTTCTCTCCTATATAGAAAGATGAATTTGGATCTCTAAATAAAACATGGTTTTTAGTAGGTCTTTGAAACTTTACAAAATAAAGGAGTTCTCAGTTTTGTCTCTATGGTTTCTTTAATCTTCAAGGAGCCCTAGGCATAGACTGTGGAAAAGCACTTTAATTAAGAGGGTTGCCAAGCTTCTAAGAAATAACGAGTTTCCAAAAAACCAGCAAATATTTTTTCACCCAAACTTGATGATACTTGGTTGTAATGATCAGTACACAAATCCCACTTGGCTCACCAAATTTTGTTCTTCTACGTTGAAGCGTTCGTCTACAGTAGCAGTTTTTATATTGAGGTTTCACTCTGTTCTCTCATATATTTATAGATGAATTTGGAACTCTAAATCCAACATGGTTTGTAGTAGCTCTTTCAAACTTGACAAAATAAAGGAGTTCTCAGTTTTGTCTTTATGCTTTGTATCCGCTTCAAGTAGCCCTTGGCTCAGACTGTGGAAAAGCACTTTCATTGAGAGGGGTTGCCAATCTTCTAAGAAATAACGAGTTTCCGAAATATCAGCAAATATTTTTTCATACAATCTTGATGATACATGGTGCTAAAGATCAGTACACATTTCCCACTTGGCTCACCAAATTTTGTTCTTCTAGGTTGAAGCGTTCGTCTACAGTAGCAGTTTTTATATTTAGGTTTCCCTCTGTTCTCTCCTATATAGTTAGATGAATTTGGAACTCTAAATCCAACATGGTTTGTAGTAGCTCTTTGAAACTTGACAATATAAAGGAGTTCTCGGTTTTGTCTCTATGGTTTGTTTTCTCTTCAAGTAGCCCTAGGCACAGACTGTGGAAAAGCACTTTCATTGAGAGGGGTTGCCAAGCTTCTAAGAAATAACGAGTTTCCAAAATACTAGCAAATATTTTCTCACCCAATCTTGATGATACTTGGTGCTAATGATCAGTACACAAATCCCACTTGGCTCACCAAATTTTGTTCTTCTAGGTTGAAGCGTTCGTCTACCGTAGCAGTATTTATATTTATTTTTCACTCTATTCTCTCCTATATAGATAGATTAATTTGGAATTCTAAATCCAACATGGTTTGTAGTAGCTCTTTGAAACTTGAGAAAATAAAGGAGTTCTCAGTTTTGTCTCTATGGTTTGTTTCCTCTTCAAGTAGCCCTCGGCACCGACTGTGGAAAAGCACTTTCATTGAAATGGGTTGCAAAGCTTCTAAGATATAACGAGTTTCCGAAATACCAGCAAATATTTTTTCACCCAATCTTGATGATACTTGGTGGTAATGATCAGTGCACAAATCCCTCTTGGCTCACCATATTTTGTTCTTCTAGGTTGAAGCATTCGTCTACAGTAGCAGTTTTTATATTTAGGTTTCACTCTGTTCTCTCATATATAGATAGAAGAATTTGGAACTCTAAATCCACATGGTTACTAGTAGCTCTTTGAAACTTGACAAAATAAAGGAGCTCTCAGTTTTGTCTCTATGGTTTGTTTCCTCTTCAAGTAGCTCGAGGCACAGACAGTGGAAAAGCACTTTCATTGAAAGGGGTGGCCAAGCTTCCAAGAAATAACGAGTTTCCGAAATACCAGCAAATATTTTTTCACCCAATCTTGATGATACTTGGTGGTAATGATCGGTACACAAATCCCACTTGACTCACCAAATTTTGTTCTTCTAGTTTGAAGCGTTCATTTACAGTAGCAGTTTATATTTTTAGGTTTCGATCTGTTCTCTCCTATATAGATAGATGAATTTGGAACTCTAAATCCAACATGGTTTGTAGTAGCTCTTTGAAACTTGACAAAGTACCGGAGTTCTCAGTTTTGTCTCTATGGTGTGTTTAATCTTCAAGGAGCCCTAGGCACAGACTGTGGAAATGCACTTTCATTGAGAGGGGTTGCCAAGCATCTAAGAAATAACGAGTTTCCAAAATACCAGCAAATATTTTTTCACCCAATCTTGATGATACTTGGTGGTAATGATCAGTACACAAATCCCACTTGGCTCACCAAATTTTGTTCTTCTAGGTTCCAGCATTCGTCTACAGTAGCAGTTTTTATATTTACGTTTCCCTCTGTTCTCTCCTATATAGATAGATGAATTTGGAACTCTAAATCCAACATGGTTTGTAGTAGCTCTTTGAAACATTACAAAATAAAGGAGTTCTCAGTTTTGTCTCTATGGTTTGTTTCCTCTTCAAGTAGCCCTAGGCACAGACTGTGGAAAAGCAATTTCATTGAGAGGGTTGCCAAGCTTCTAAGAAATAAAGAGTTTCCAAAATACCAGCAAATATTTTTTCACCCAATCTTGATGATACTTGGTGGTAATGATCAGTACACAAATCCCACTTGGCTCACCAAATTTTGTTCTTCTAGGTTCCAGCATTCGTCTACAGTAGCAGTTTTTATATTTAGGTTTCTCTCTGTTTTCTCCTATATAGAAAGATGAATTTGGATCTCTAAATAAAACATGGTTTTTAGTAGGTCTTTGAAACTTTACAAAATAAAGGAGTTCTCAGTTTTGTCTCTATGGTTTGTTTAATCTTCAAGGAGCCCTAGGCACAGACTGTGGAAAAGCACTTTAATTAAGAGGGGTTGCCAAGCTTCTAAGAAATAACGAGTTTCCGAAAAACCAGCAAATATTTTTTCACCCAAACTTGATGATACTTGGTTGTAATGATCAGTACACAAATCCCACTTGGCTCACCAAATTTTGTTCTTCTACGTTCAAGCGTTCGTCTACAGTAGCAGTTTTTATATTGAGGTTTCACACTGTTCTCTCATATATTTATGGATGAATTTGGAACTCTAAATCCAACATGGTTTGTAGTAGCTCTTTCAAACTTGACAAAATAAAGGAGTTCTCAGTTTTGTCTTTATGCTTTGTTTCCGCTTCAAGTAGCCCTTGGCTCAGAGTGTGGAAAAGCACTTTCATTGAGAGGGTTTGCCAATCTTCTAAGAAATAACGAGTTTCCGAAATATCAGCAAATATTTTTTCATCCAATCTTGATGATACATGGTGCTAATGATCAGTACACATTTCCCACTTGGCTCACCAAATTTTGTTCTTCTAGGTTGAAGCGTTCGTCTACAGGAGCAGTTTTTATATTTAGGTTTCCCTCTGTTCTCTCCTATATAGTTAGATGAATTTGGAACTCTAAATCCAACATGGTTTGTAGTAGCTCTTTGAAACTTGACAATATAAAAGGAGTTCTCAGTTTTGTCTCTATGGTTTGTTTTTTCTTCAAGTAGCCCTAGGCACAGACTGTGGAAAAGCACTTTCATTGAGAGGGGTTGCCAAGCTTCTAAGAAATAACGAGTTTCCGAAATACTAGCAAATATTTTCTCACCCAATCTTGATGATACTTGGTGCTAATGATCAGTACACAAATCCCACTTGGCTCACCAAATTTTGTTCTTCTAGGTTGAAGCGTTCGTCTACAGTAGCAGTATTTATATTTATTTTTCACTCTATTCTCTCCTATATAGATAGATTAATTTGGAACTCTAAATCCAACATGGTTTGTAGTAGCTCTTTGAAACTTGAGAAATAAAGTAGTTCTCAGTTTTGTCTCTATGGTTTGTTTCCTCTTCAAGTAGCCCTAGGCACAGACTGTGGAAAAGCACTTCCATTGAGAGGGGTTGCCAAGCTTCTAAGAAATAACGAGTTTCCGTAATACCAGCAAATATTTTTTCACCCAAACTAGATGATACTCGGTACTAATGATCAGTACACAAATCCCACTTCGCTCACCAAATTTTGTTCTTCTAGGTTGAAGCGTTCGTCTACAGTAGCAGTTTTTATATTTAGGTATCACTCTGTTCTCTCCTATATAGATAGATGAATTTGGAACTCTAAATCCAACATGGTTTGTAGTAGCTCTTTGAAACTTGACAAACTAATGGAGTTCTCTGTTTTGTCTCTATGGTTTGTTTCCTCTTCAATTAGCCCTAGGGCACAGACTGTGGAAAGGCACTTTCACTGAGAAGGGTTGGCAAGCTTCAAAGAAATAACGAGTTTCCGAAATACCAGCAAATATTTTTTCACCCAATCTTGATGATACTTGTTGCTAATGATCAGTACACAAATCCCACTTGGCTCAACAAATTTTGTTCTTCTAGGTTGAAGCGTTCGTCTACAGTAGCAGTTTTTAATATTTAGGTTTCCCTCTGTTCTCTCCTATATAGATACATGAATTTGGAACTCTAAATCCAAAGTGGTTTGTAGTACCTCTTTTAAACTTGACAAAATAAAGTAGTTCTCAGTTTTCTCTCTATGGTTTGTTTAATCTTCAAGGAGCCCTAGGCACAGACTGTGGAAAAGCACTTTCATTGAGAGGGGTTGCAAGCTTCTAAGAAATAACGAGTATCCGAAATACCAGCAAATACTTTTTCACCCAATCTTGATGATACTTGGGGTAATGATCAATATAAAAATCCCACTTGGGTCACCAAATTTTGTTCTTCTAGGTGGAAGCGTTCGTGTACAGTAGCAATTTTTATATTTAGATTTCCCTCTGTTCTCTCCTATATAGATAGATGAATTTGGAACTCTAAATCCAACATGGTTTGTAGTAGCTCTTTGAAACTTGAAAAATAAAGGAGTTCCCAGTTTTATCTCTATGGTTTGTTTCCTCTTCAAGTAGCCCTAGGCACAGACTGTGGAAAAGCAATTTCATTGAGAGGGGTTGCCAAGCTTCTATGAAATAACGACTTTTCGAAATAGCAGCAAATATTTTTTCACCCAATCTTGATGATACTTGCTGGTAATGTTCAGTACACAAATCCCACTTGGCTCACCAAATTTTGTTCTTCTAGGTTGAAGCGTTCGTCTACAGTTGCAGTTTTATATTTAGGTTTCACTCTGTTCTCTCATATATAATTAGATGAATTTGGAACTCTAAATAAAACGTGGTTTGTAGTAGCTCTTTGAAAACTTGACAAAATAAAGGAGTTCTTAGTTTTGTCTCTATGGTTTGTTTAATCTTCAAGGAGCCCAAGGCACAGACTGTGGAAAAGCACTTTCATTGAGAGGGGTTGCCAAGCTTCTATGAAATAACGAGTTTCCGAAATACCAGCAAATATTTTTTCACCCAATCATGATGATACTTGGTGGTAATGATCAGTACACAAATCCCACTTGGCTCACCAAATTTTGTTCTTCTAGGTTGAAGCGTTCGTCTACAGTAGCAGTTTTTATATTTAGGTTTCACTCTGTTCTCTCATATATAGATAGAAGAATTTGGAAATCTAAATCCAACATGGTTACTAGTAGCTCTTTGAAACTTGACAAAATAAAGGAGCTCTCAGTTTTGTCTCTATGGTTTGTTTCCTCTTCAAGTAGCTCTAGGCACAGACTGTGGAAAAGCACTTTCATTGAGAGGGGTGGCCAAGCTTTCAAGAAATAACGAGTTTCCGAAATACCAGCAAATATTTTTTCACCCAATCTTGATGATACTTGGTGGTAATGATCGGTACACAAATCCCACTTGACTCACCAAATTTTGTTCTTCTAGTTTGAAGCGTTCATTTAGAGTAGCAGTATATATTTTTAGGTTTCGATCTGTTCTCTCCTATATAGATAGATGAATTTGGAACTCTAAATCCAACATGGTTTGTAGTAGCTCTTTGAAACTTGACAAAGTACCAGAGTTCTCAGTTTTGTCCCTATGGTGTGGTTAATCTTCAAGGAGCCCTAGGCACAGACTGTGGAAATGCACTTTCATTGAGAGGGGTTGCCAAGCATCTAAGAAATAACGAGTTTCCAGAATACCAGCAAATATTTTTTTCACCCAATCTTGATGATTCTTGGTGGAAATGATCAGTACACACATCAAACTTGGCTCACCAAATTTTGTTCTTCTAGTTTGAAGCGTTCGTCTACAGTAGCAGTTTTTATATTTAGGTTTCACTCTGTTCTCTCCTATATAGAAAGATGAATTTGGATCTCTAAATAAAACATGGTTTTTAGTAGGTCTTTGAAACTTTACAAAATAAAGGAGTTCTCAGTTTTGTCTCTATGGTTTCTTTAATCTTCAAGGAGCCCTAGGCATAGACTGTGGAAAAGCACTTTAATTAAGAGGGGTTGCCAAGCTTCTAAGAAATAACGAGTTTCCAAAAAACCAGCAAATATTTTTTCACCCAAACTTGATGATACTTGGTTGTAATGATCAGTACACAAATCCCACTTGGCTCACCAAATTTTGTTCTTCTACGTTGAAGCGTTCGTCTACAGTAGCAGTTTTTATATTGAGGTTTCACTCTGTTCTCTCATATATTTATAGATGAATTTGGAACTCTAAATCCAACATGGTTTGTAGTAGCTCTTCAAACTTGACAAAATAAAGGAGTTCTCAGTTTTGTCTTTATGCTTTGTATCCGCTTCAAGTAGCCCTTGGCTCAGACTGTGAAAAAGCACTTTCATTGAGAGGGGTTGCCAATCTTCTAAGAAATAACGAGTTTCCGAAATATCAGCAAATATTTTTTCATACAATCTTGATGATACATGGTGCTAAAGATCAGTACACATTTCCCACTTGGCTCACCAAATTTTGTTCTTCTAGGTTGAAGCGTTCGTCTACAGTAGCAGTTTTTATATTTAGGTTTCCCTCTGTTCTCTCCTATATAGTTAGATGAATTTGGAACTCTAAATCCAACATGGTTTGTAGTAGCCTTTGAAACTTGACAATATAAAGGAGTTCTCGGTTTTGTCTCTATGGTTGTTTTCTCTTCAAGTAGCCCTAGGCACAGACTGTGGAAAAGCACTTTCATTGAGAGGGGTTGCCAAGCTTCTAAGAAATAACGAGTTTCCGAAATACTAGCAAATATTTTCTCACCCAATCTTGATGATACTTGGTGCTAATGATCAGTACACAAATCCCACTTGGCTCACCAAATTTTGTTCTTCTAGGTTGAAGCGTTCGTCTACAGTAGCAGTATTTATATTTATTTTCACTCTATTCTCTCCTATATAGATAGATTAATTTGGAACTCTAAATCAAACATGGTTTGTAGTAGCTCTTTGAAACTTGAGAAAATAAAGGAGTTCTCAGTTTTGTCTCTATGGTTTGTTTCCTCTTCAAGTAGCCCTCGGCACCGACTGTGGAAAAGCACTTTCATTGAAATGGGTTGCAAAGCTTCTAAGATATAACGAGTTTCCGAAATACCAGCAAATATTTTTTCACCCAATCTTGATGATACTTGGTGGTAATGATCAGTGCACAAATCCCTCTTGGCTCACCATATTTTGTCCTTCTAGGTTGAAGCATTCGTCTACAGTAGCAGTTTTTATATTTAGGTTTCACTCTGTTCTCTCATATATAGATAGAAGAATTTGGAACTCTAAATCCAACATGGTTTGTAGTAGCTCTTTGAAAATTGACAAAATAAAGGAGTTCTCAGTTTTGTCTCTATGGTTTGTTTCCTCTTCAACTAGCCCTATGCACAGACTGTGTAAAAGCACTTTCATTGAGAGGGGTTGAAAAGCTTCTAAGAAATAACGCATTTCCGAAATACTAGCAAATATTTTTTCACCCAATCTTGATGATACTTGGTGCTAATGATCAGTACACATTTTCCACTTGGCTCACCAAATTTTGTTATTCTAGGTTGAAGCGTTCGTCTACAGTAGCAGTTTTTATATTTAGGTTTCCCTCTGTTCTCTCCTATATAGATAGATGAATTTGTTACTCTAAATAAAACATGGTTTGTAGTAACTCTTTGAAACTTGACACAATAAAGGAGTTCTCAGTTTTGTCTCTATGGTTTGTTTCCTCTTCAAGTAGCCCTAGGCACAAACTGAGAGGGGTTGCCAAGCTTCTAAGAAATAACGAGTTTCCGAAATACCAGCAAATATTTTTTCACCCAATCTTGATGATACTTGGTGCTAATGATCAGTACACATTTCCCACTTGGCTCACCAAGTTTTGTTATTCTATGTTGAAGCGTTCGTCTACAGTAGCAGTTTTTATATTTAGGTTTCCCTCTGTTCTCTCCTATATAGATAGATGAATTTGGAACTCTAAATAAAACATGGTTTGTAGTAGCTCTTTGAAACTTGACACAATAAAGGAGTTCTCAGTTTTGTCTCTATGGTTTGTTTCCTCTTCAATTACCCTATGCACAAACTGTGGAAAAGCACTTTTATTGAGAGTGGTGGCCAAGCTTCTAAGAAATAACAAGTTTATGAAATACCAGCAAATATTATTTCACCCAATCTTGATGATACTTGGTGGTAATGATCAGTACACAAATCCCACTTGGCTCACCAAATTTTGTTCTTCTAGGTTGAAGCGTTCGTCTACAGTAGCAGTTTTTATATTTAGGTTTCCCTCTGTTCTCTCCTATACAGTTAGATGAATTTGGAACTCTAAATCCAACATGGTTTGTAGTAGCTCTTTGAAACTTGACAAAATAAAGGAGTTCTCAGTTTTGTCTCTATGGTTTGTTTCATCTTCAAGTAGCCCTAGGCACACACTGTGGAAAACCACTTTCATCGAGATGGGTTGCCAAGCGTCTAAGAAATAACGAGTTTCCGAAATACTAGCAAATGTTTTTTCATCCAATCTTGATGATACTTGGTGGTAATGATCAGTACACAAATCCCACTTGGCTCACCATATTTAGTTCTTCTAGCTTGAAGCGATCATCTACAGAAGCTTTTTTTATATTTAGGTTTCCCTCTGTTCTCTCCTATATAGATAGATGAATTTGGAACTCTAAATAAAACATGGTTTGTAGTAGCTCTTTGAAAATTGACAAAATAAAGGAGTTCTCAGTTTTGTCTCTATGGTTTGTTTCCTCTTCAAGTATCCCTAGGCACAGACTGAGAGGGGTTGCCAAGCTTCTAAGAAATAACGAGTTTCCGAAATACCAGCAAATAGTTTTTCACCCAATCTTGATGATACTTGGTGCTAATGATCAGTCCACATTTCCCACTTGGCTCACCAAGTTTTGTTATTCTATGTTGAAGCGTTCGTCTACAGTAGCAGTTTTTATATTTAGGTTTCCCTCTGTTCTCTCCTATATAGATAGATGAATTTGGAACTCTAAATAAAACATGGTTTGTAGTAGCTCTTTGAAACTTGACACAATAAAGGAGTTCTCAGTTTTGTCTCTATGGTTTGTTTCCTCTTCAATTACCCTATGCACAAACTGTGGAAAAGCACTTTTATTGAGAGGGGTGGCAAAGCTTCTAAGAAATAACAAGTTTCCGAAATACCAGCAAATATTATTTCACCCAATCTTGATGATACTTGGTGGTAATGATCAGTACACAAATCCCACTTGGCTCACCATATTTAGTTCTTCTAGCTTGAAGCGATCGTCTACAGTAGCAGTTTTTATATTTAGGTTTCACTCTGTTCTCTCATATATAGATAGATGAATTTGGAACTCTAAATCCAACATGGTTTGTAGTAGCTCTTTGAAACTTGACAAAATAAATGAGTTCTCATTTTTGTCTCTATGGTTTCTTTCCGCTTCAAGTAGCCCGAGGCACAGACTGCGGAAAAGCACTTTCATTGAGAGGGGTTGCCAAGCTTCTAAGAAATTACGAGGTTCCGAAATACCAGCAAATATTTTTTCACCCAATCTTGATGATACTTGGTGGTAATGATCAGTACACAAATCCCACTTGGCTCACCAAATTTTGTTCTTCTAGGTTGAAGCGTTCGTCTACAGTAGCAGTTTTTATATTTAGGTTTCCCTCTGTTCTCTCCTATACAGTTAGATGAATTTGGAACTCTAAATCCAACATGGTTTGTAGTAGCTCTTTGAAACTTGACAAAATAAAGGAGTTCTCAGTTTTGTCTCTATGGTTTGTTTCCTCTTCAAGTAGCCCTAGGCACACACTGTGGAAAACCACTTTCATCGAGATGGGTTGCCAAGCGTCTAAGAAATAACTAGTTTCCGAAATACTAGCAAATATTTTTTCACCCAATCTTGATGATACTTGGTGGTAATGATCAGTACACAAATCCCACTTGGCTCACCAAATTTTGTTCTTCTAGTTTGAAGCGATCGTCTACAGTAGCAGTTTTTATATTTAGGTTTCCCTCTGTTCTCTCCTATATAGATAGATGAATTTGGAACTCTAAATAAAACATGGTTTGTAGTAGCTCTTTGAAACTTGACACAATAAAGGAGTTCTCAGTTTTGTCTCTATGGTTTGTTTCCTCTTCAATTAGCCCTATGCACAAACTGTGGAAAAGCACTTTTATTGAGAGGGGTGGCCAAGCTTCTAAGAAATAACAAGTTTCCGAAATACCAGCAAATATTATTTCACCCAATCTTGATGATACTTGGTGGTAATGATCAGTACACAAATCCCACTTGGCTCACCATATTTAGTTCTTCTAGCTTGAAGCGATCGTCTACAGTAGCAGTTATTATATTTAGGTTTCACTCTGTTCTCTCATATATAGATAGATGAATTTGGAACTCTAAATCCAACATGGTTTGTACTACCTCTTTCAAAATTGACAAAATAATGAAGTTCTCAGTTTTGAGTCTATGGTTTGTTTCCTCTTCAACTAGCCCTAGGCACAGACTGTGTAAAAGCATTTTTATTGAGAGTGGTTGCCAAGCGTCTAAGAAATAACGAGTTTCCGAAATACCAGCAAATATTTTTTCACCCAATCTTGATGATACTTGGTGGTAATGATCAGCACACAAATCCCACTTGGCTCACCAAATTTTGTTCTTCTAGCTTGAAGCGTTCGTCTACAGTAGCAGTTTTTATATTTAGGTTTCACTCTGTTCTCTCATATATAGATAGATGAATTTGGAACTCTAAATCCAACATGGTTTGTAGTAGCTCTTTGAAAATTGACAAAATAAAGGAGTTCTCAGTTTTGTCTCTATGGTTTGTTTCCTCTTCAAGTATCCCTAGGCACAGACTGAGAGGGGTTGCCAAGCTTCTAAGAAATAACGAGTTTCCGAAATACCAGCAAATAGTTTTTCACCCAATCTTGATGATACTTGGTGCTAATGATCAGTACACATTTCCCACTTGGCTCACCAAGTTTTGTTATTCTAGGTTGAAGCGTTCGTCTACAGTAGCAGTTTTTATATTTAGGTTTCCCTCTGTTCTCTCTTATATAGATAGATGAATTTGGAACTCTAAATAAAACATGGTTTGTAGTAGCTCTTTGAAACTTGACAAAATAAAGGAGTTCTCAGTTTTGTCTCTATGGTTTGTTTCCTCCTCAAGTAGCCCTAGGCACAGACTGTGGCAAAGCACTTTCATTGAGAGGGGTTGCCAAGCTTCTAAGAAATAACGAGTTTCCGAAATACCAGCAAATATTATTTCACCCAATCTTGATGATACTTGGTGGTAAGGATCAGTACACAAATCCCACTGGGCTCACCAAATTTTGATCTTCTACCTTGAAGCGTTCATCTACAGTAGCAGTTTTTATATTTAGGTTTCACTCTGTTCTCTCATATATAGATAGATGAATTTGGAACTCTAAATCCAACATGGTTTGTAGTAGCTCTTTGAAAATTGACAAAATAAAGCAGTTCTCAGTTTTGTCTCTATGGTTTGTTTCCTCTTCAAGTAGCCCTAGGCACAGATTGTGGAAAAGCACTTTCATTGAGAGGGGTTGCCAAGCTTCTAAGAAATAACGAGTTTCCGAAATACCAGCACATATTTTTTCACCCAATCTTGATGATACTTGGTGCTAATGATAAGTACACATCTCCCACTTGGCTCACCAAATTTTGTTATTCTAGGTTGAAGCGTTCGTCTACAGTAGCAGTTTTTATGTTTAGGTTTCCCTCTGTTCTCTCCTATATAGTTAGATGAATTTGGAACTCTAAATAAAACATGGTTTGTAGTAGCTCTTTGAAACTTGACAAAATAAAGGAGTTCTCAGTTTTGTCTCTATGGTTTGTTTCCTCTTCAAGTAGCCCTAGGCACAGACTGTGGAAAAGCACTTTCATTGAGAGGGGTTGCCAAGCTTCTAAGAAATAACGAGTTTCCGAAATACCAGCAAATATTTTTTCACCCAATCTTGATGATACTTGTTGCTAATGATCAGTACACAAGTCCCACTTGGCTCACCAAATTTTGTTCTTCTAGGTTGAAGCGTTCGTCTACAGTAGCGTTTTTTATATTTAGGATTCCCTCAGTTCTCTCCTATATAGATAGATGAATTTGGAACTCTAAATAAAACATGGTTTGTAGTAGCTCTTTGAAACTTGACAAAATAAAGGAGTTCTCCGTTTTGTCTCTATGGTTTGTTTCCTCTTCAAGTAGCCCTAGGCACAGACTGTGGAAAAGCACTTTCATAGAGAGGGGTTGCCAAGTTTCTAAGTAATAACGACTTTCCGAAATACCAGCAAATATTTTTTCACCCAATCTTGATGATACTTGGTGCTAATTATCAGTACACATCTCCCACTTGGCTCACCAAATTTTGTTATTCTAGGTTGAAGCGTTCGTCTACAGTAGCAGTTTTTATATTTAGCTTTCCCTCTGTTCTCTCCTATATAGTTAGATGAATTTGGAAATCTAAATCCAACATGGTTTGTAGTAGCTCTTTGAAACTTGACAGAATAAAGGAGTTCTCAATTTTGTCTTTATGGTTTGTTTCCTCTTCAAGTAGCCCTAGGCACACACTGTGGAAAAGCACTTTCATTGAGATGGGTTGCCAAGCTTCTAAGAAATAAGGAGTTTCCGAAATACCAGCAAATATTTTTTCACCCAATCTTGATGATACTTGGTGCTAATGATCAGTACACAAATCCCACTTTGCTCACCAAATTTTGTTCTTCTAGTTTGAAGCGATCGTCTACATTAGCAGTTTCTATATTTAGGTTTCCCTCCATTCTCTCCTATATAGATAGATGAATTTAAAACTCTAAATAAAACATGGTGTGTAGTAGCTCTTTGAAACTTGACAAAATAAAGGAGTTCTCAGTTTTGTCTCTATGGTTTGTTTCCTCCTCAAGTAGCCCTAGGCACAGACTGTGGAAAAGCACTTTCATTGAGAGGGGTTACCAAGCTTCTAAGAAATAACGAGTTTCCGAAATACCAGCAAATATTATTTCACCCATTCTTGATGATACTTGGTGGTAATGATCAGTACACATATCTCACTGGGCTCACCAAATTTTGTTCTTCTAGCTTGAAGCGTTCGTCTACAGTAGCAGTTTTTATATTTAGGTTTCACTCTGTTCTTTCCTATATACATAGATGAATTTGGAACTCTAAATCCAACATGGTTTGTAGTAGCTCTTTGAAACTTGACACAATAAAGGAGTTCTCAGTTTTGTCTCTATGGTTTGTTTCCTCCTCAAGTAGCCCTAGGCACAGACTGTGGAAAAGCACTTTCATTGAGAGGGGTTGCCAAGCTTCTAAGAAATAAAGTGTTTCAAATACCAGCAAATATTATTTCACCCAAACTTGATGATACTTGGTGGTAATGATCAGTACACAAATCCCACTTGGCTCACCATATTTAGTTCTTCTAGCTTGAAGCGATCGTCTACAGTAGCAGTTTTTATATTTAGGTTTCACTCTGTTCTCTCATATATAGATAGATGAATTTGGAAATCTAAATCCAACATGGTTTGTACTACCTCTCTCAAAATTGACAAAATAATGAAGTTCTCAGTTTTGAGTCTATGGTTTGTTTCCTCTTCAACTAGTCCTAGGCACAGACTGTGTAAAAGCATTTTCATTGAGAGTGGTTGCCAAGCGTCTAAGAAATAACGAGTTTCCGAAATACCAGCAAATATTTTTTCACCCAATCTTGATGATACTTGGTGCTAATGATCAGTACACA
This sequence comes from Callospermophilus lateralis, assembly GCF_048772815.1. Taxonomy (NCBI): domain Eukaryota; kingdom Metazoa; phylum Chordata; class Mammalia; order Rodentia; family Sciuridae; genus Callospermophilus; species Callospermophilus lateralis. Next base: position 26,403 of record NW_027514727.1, on the reverse strand, counting down.
TTTCCCACTTGGCTCACCAAATTTTGTTATTCTAGGTTGAAGCGTTCGTCTACAGTAGCAGTTTTTATATTTAGGTTTCCCTCTGTTCTCTCCTATATAGATAGATGAATTTGGAACTCTAAATCCAACATGGTTTGTAGTAGCTCTTTGAAACTTGACAAAATAAAGGAGTTCTCAGTTTTGTCTCTATGGTTTGTTTAATCTTCAAGTAGCCCTAGGCACAGACTGTGGAAAAGCACTTTCATTGAGAGGGGTTGCCAAGCTTCTAAGAAATAACGAGTTTCCGAAATACCAGCAAATATTATTTCACCCAATCTTGATGAAACTTGTTCCTAATAAACAGTACACAAATCCCACTTGGCTCACCAAATTTTGTTCTTCTAGGTTGAAGCGTTCGTCTACAGTAGCAGTTTATATATTTAGGTTTCCCTCTGTTCTCTCCTATACAGTTAGATGAATTTGGATCTCTAAATCCAACATGGTTTGTAGTAGCTCTTTGAAACTTGACAAAATGAATTAGTTCTCACTTTTGTCTCTATGGTTTGTTTCCTCTTCAAGTAGCCCTAGGCACACACTGTGGAAAACCACTGTCATTGAAATGGGTTGCCAAGCGTCTAAGAAATAACGAGTTTCCGAAATATTAGCAAATATTTTTTCACCCAATCTTGATAATACTTGGTGGTAATGATCAATACACCAATCCCACTTGGCTCACCAAATTTTGTTCTTCTAGTTTGAAGCGATCGTCTACAGTAGCAGTTTTTATATTTAGGTTTCCCTCTGTTCTCTCCTATATAGATAGATGAATTTGGAACTCTAAATAAAACATGGTTTGTAGTAGCTCTTTGAAACTTGACACAATAAAGGAGTTCTCAGTTTTGTCTCTATGGTTTGTTTCCTCTTCAAGTAGCCCTAGGCACAAACTGTGGAAAAGCACTTTTATTGAGAGGGATGACCAAGCTTCTAAGAAATAACGAGTTTCCGAAATACCAGCAAATATTATTTCACCCAATCTTGATGATACTTGGTGGTAATGATCAGTACACAAATCCCACTTGGCTCACCAAATTTAGTTTTTCTACCTTGAAGCGATCGTCTACAGTAGCAGTTTTTATATTTAGGTTTCACTCTGTTCTCTCTTATATAGATAGATGAATTTGGAACTCTAAATCCAACATGGTTTGTAGTCGCTCTTTGAAACTTGACAGAATAAAGGAGTTCTCAGTTTTGTCTTTATGGTTTGTTTCCTCTTCAAGTAGCCCTAGGCACACACTGTTGAAAAGCACTTTCATTGAGATGGGTGGATAAGCTTCTAAGAAATATGGAGTTTCCGAAATACCAGCAAATATTTTTTCACCCAATCTTGATGATACTTGGTGCTAATGATCAGTACACAAATCCCACTTTGCTCACCAAATTTTGTTCTTCTAGTTTGAAGCGATCGTCTACATTAGCAGTTTCTATATTTAGGTTTCCCTCCGTTCTCTCCTATATAGATAGATGAATTTAAAACTCTAAATAAAACATGGTGTGTAGTAGCTCTTTGAAACTTGACAAAATAAAGGAGTTCTCAGTTTTGTCTCTATGGTTTGTTTCCTCCTCAAGTAGCCCTAGGCACAGACTGTGGAAAAGCACTTTCATTGAGAGGGGTTGCCAAGCTTCTAAGAAATAACGAGTTTCCGAAATACCAGCAAATATTATTTCACCCAATCTTGATGATACTTGGTGGTAATGATCAGTACACAAATCCCACTGGGCTCACCAAATTTTGATCTTCTACCTTGAAGCGTTCATCTACAGTAGCAGTTTTTATATTTAGGTTTCACTCTGTTCTCTCATATATAGATAGATGAATTTGGAACTCTAAATCCAACATGGTTTGTAGTAGCTCTTTGAAAATTGACAAAATAAAGCAGTTCTCAGTTTTGTCTCTATGGTTTGTTTCCTCTTCAAGTAGCCCTAGGCACAGATTGTGGAAAAGCACTTTCATTGAGAGGGGTTGCCAAGCTTCTAAGAAATAACGAGTTTCCGAAATACCAGCACATATTTTTTCACCCAATCTTGATGATACTTGGTGCTAATGATAAGTACACATCTCCCACTTGGCTCACCAAATTTTGTTATTCTAGGTTGAAGCGTTCGTCTACAGTAGCAGTTTTTATGTTTAGGTTTCCCTCTGTTCTCTCCTATATAGTTAGATGAATTTGGAACTCTAAATAAAACATGGTTTGTAGTAGCTCTTTGAAACTTGACAAAATAAAGGAGTTCTCAGTTTTGTCTCTATGGTTTGTTTCCTCTTCAAGTAGCCCTAGGCACAGACTGTGGAAAAGCACTTTCATTGAGAGGGGTTGCCAAGCTTCTAAGAAATAACGAGTTTCCGAAATACCAGCAAATATTTTTTCACCCAATCTTGATGATACTTGTTGCTAATGATCAGTACACAAGTCCCACTTGGCTCACCAAATTTTGTTCTTCTAGGTTGAAGCGTTCGTCTACAGTAGCGTTTTTTATATTTAGGATTCCCTCAGTTCTCTCCTATATAGATAGATGAATTTGGAACTCTAAATAAAACATGGTTTGTAGTAGCTCTTTGAAACTTGACAAAATAAAGGAGTTCTCCGTTTTGTCTCTATGGTTTGTTTCCTCTTCAAGTAGCCCTAGGCACAGACTGTGGAAAAGCACTTTCATAGAGAGGGGTTGCCAAGTTTCTAAGTAATAACGAGTTTCCGAAATACCAGCAAATATTTTTTCACCCAATCTTGATGATACTTGGTGCTAATGATCAGTACACATCTCCCACTTGGCTCACCAAATTTTGTTATTCTAGGTTGAAGCGTTCGTCTACAGTAGCAGTTTTTATATTTAGCTTTCCCTCTGTTCTCTCCTATATAGTTAGATGAATTTGGAAATCTAAATCCAACATGGTTTGTAGTAGCTCTTTGAAACTTGACAGAATAAAGGAGTTCTCAATTTTGTCTTTAATGTTTGTTTCCTCTTCAAGTAGCCCTAGGCTCACACTGTGGAAAAGCACTTTCATTGAGATGGGTTGCCAAGCTTCTAAGAAATAAGGAGTTTCCGAAATACCAGCAAATATTTTTTCACCCAATCTTGATGATACTTGGTGCTAATGATCAGTACACAAATCCCACTTTGCTCACCAAATTTTGTTCTTCTAGTTTGAAGCGATCGTCTACATTAGCAGTTTCTATATTTAGGTTTCCCTCCGTTCTCTCCTATATAGATAGATGAATTTAAAACTCTAAATAAAACATGGTGTGTAGTAGCTCTTTGAAACTTGACAAAATAAAGGAGTTCTCAGTTTTGTCTCTATGGTTTGTTTCCTCCTCAAGTAGCCCTAGGCACAGACTGTGGAAAAGCACTTTCATTGAGAGGGGTTACCAAGCTTCTAAGAAATAACGAGTTTCCGAAATACCAGCAAATATTATTTCACCCATTCTTGATGATACTTGGTGGTAATGATCAGTACACATATCTCACTGGGCTCACCAAATTTTGTTCTTCTAGCTTGAAGCGTTCGTCTACAGTAGCAGTTTTTATATTTAGGTTTCACTCTGTTCTTTCCTATATACATAGATGAATTTGGAACTCTAAATCCAACATGGTTTGTAGTAGCTCTTTGAAACTTGACACAATAAAGGAGTTCTCAGTTTTGTCTCTATGGTTTGTTTCCTCCTCAAGTAGCCCTAGGCACAGACTGTGGAAAAGCACTTTCATTGAGAGGGGTTGCCAAGCTTCTAAGAAATAAAGTGTTTCAAATACCAGCAAATATTATTTCACCCAAACTTGATGATACTTGGTGGTAATGATCAGTACACAAATCCCACTTGGCTCACCATATTTAGTTCTTCTAGCTTGAAGCGATCGTCTACAGTAGCAGTTTTTATATTTAGGTTTCACTCTGTTCTCTCATATATAGATAGATGAATTTGGAAATCTAAATCCAACATGGTTTGTACTACCTCTCTCAAAATTGACAAAATAATGAAGTTCTCAGTTTTGAGTCTATGGTTTGTTTCCTCTTCAACTAGTCCTAGGCACAGACTGTGTAAAAGCATTTTCATTGAGAGTGGTTGCCAAGCGTCTAAGAAATAACGAGTTTCCGAAATACCAGCAAATATTTTTTCACCCAATCTTGATGATACCTGGTGCTAATGATCAGTACACATTTCCCACTTGGCTCACCAAATTTTGTTATTCTAGGTTGAAGCGTTCGTCTACAGTAGCAGTTTTTATATTTAGGTTTCCCTCTGTTCTCTCCTATATAGATAGATGAATTTGGAACTCTAAATCCAACATGGTTTGTAGTAGCTCTTTGAAACTTGACAAAATAAAGGAGTTCTCAGTTTTGTCTCTATGGTTTGTTTAATCTTCAAGTAGCCCTAGGCACAGACTGTGGAAAAGCACTTTCATTGAGAGGGGTTGCCAAGCTTCTAAGAAATAACGAGTTTCCGAAATACCAGCAAATATTTTTTCACCCAATCTTGATGAAACTTGTTCCTAATAAACAGTACACAAATCCCACTTGGCTCACCAAATTTTGTTCTTCTAGGTTGAAGCGTTCGTCTACAGTAGCAGTTTATATATTTAGGTTTCCCTCTGTTCTCTCCTATACAGTTAGATGAATTTGGAACTCTAAATCCAACATGGTTTGTAGTAGCTCTTTGAAACTTGACAAAATGAATTAGTTCTCACTTTTGTCTCTATGGTTTGTTTCCTCTTCAAGTAGCCCTAGGCACACACTGTGGAAAACCACTGTCATTGAAATGGGTTGCCAAGCGTCTAAGAAATAACGAGTTTCCGAAATATTAGCAAATATTTTTTCACCCAATCTTGATAATACTTGGTGGTAATGATCAATACACCAATCCCACTTGGCTCACCAAATTTTGTTCTTCTAGTTTGAAGCGATCGTCTACAGTAGCAGTTTTTATATTTAGGTTTCCCTCTGTTCTCTCCTATATAGATAGATGAATTTGGAACTCTAAATAAAACATGGTTTGTAGTAGCTCTTTGAAACTTGACACAATAAAGGAGTTCTCAGTTTTGTCTCTATGGTTTGTTTCCTCTTCAAGTAGCCCTAGGCACAAACTGTGGAAAAGCACTTTTATTGAGAGGGATGACCAAGCTTCTAAGAAATAACGAGTTTCCGAAATACCAGCAAATATTATTTCACCCAATCTTGATGATACTTGGTGGTAATGATCAGTACACAAATCCCACTTGGCTCACCAAATTTAGTTCTTCTACCTTGAAGCGATCGTCTACAGTAGCAGTTTTTATATTTAGGTTTCACTCTGTTCTCTCTTATATAGATAGATGAATTTGGAACTCTAAATCCAACATGGTTTGTAGTCGCTCTTTGAAACTTGACAGAATAAAGGAGTTCTCAGTTTTGTCTTTATGGTTTGTTTCCTCTTCAAGTAGCCCTAGGCACACACTGTTGAAAAGCACTTTCATTGAGATGGGTGGATAAGCTTCTAAGAAATATGGAGTTTCCGAAATACCAGCAAATATTTTTTCACCCAATCTTGATGATACTTGGTGCTAATGATCAGTACACAAATCCCACTTTGCTCACCAAATTTTGTTCTTCTAGTTTGAAGCGATCGTCTACATTAGCAGTTTCTATATTTAGGTTTCCCTCCGTTCTCTCCTATATAGATAGATGAATTTAAAACTCTAAATAAAACATGGTGTGTAGTAGCTCTTTGAAACTTGACAAAATAAAGGAGTTCTCAGTTTTGTCTCTATGGTTTGTTTCCTCCTCAAGTAGCCCTGGGCACAGACTGTGGAAAAGCACTTTCATTGAGAGGGGTTGCCAAGCTTCTAAGAAATAACGAGTTTCCGAAATACCAGCAAATATTATTTCACCCATTCTTGATGATACTTGGTGGTAATGATCAGTACACATATCTCACTGGGCTCACCAAATTTTGTTCTTCTAGCTTGAAGCGTTCGTCTACAGTAGCAGTTTTTATATTTAGGTTTCACTCTGTTCTCTCCTATATACATAGATGAATTTGGAACTCTATATCCAACATGGTTTTTAGTAGCTCTTTGAAACTTGAAAAAATAAAGAAGTTTTCAGTTTTGTCTCTATGGTTTGTTTCCTCTTCATGTAGCCCTAGGCACAGACTGTGGAAAAGCACTTTCATTGAGAGGGGTTGCCAAGCTTCTAAGAAATTACGAGTTTCCGAAATACCAGCAAATATTTTTTCACCCAATCTTGATAATACTTGGTGCTAATGATCAGTACACATTTCCCACTTGGCTCACCAAATTTTGTTATTCTAGGTTGAAGCATTCGTCTACAGTAGCAGTTTTTATATTTAGGTTTCCCTCTGTTCTCTCCTATATAGATAGAAGAATTTGGAACTCTAAATAAAACATGGTTTGTAGTAGCTCTTTGAAACTTGACACAATAAAGGAGTTCTCAGTTTTGTCTCTATGGTTTGTTTCCTCTTCAAGTAGCCCTAGGCACAGACTGTGGAAAAGCACTTTCATTGAGAGGGGTTGCCAAGCTTCTAAGAAATAACGTGTTTCAAATACCAGCAAATATTATTTTACCCAATCTTGATGATACTTGGTGGTAATGATCAGTACACAAATCCCACTTGGCTCACCAAATTTTGTTCTTCTAGCTTGAAGCGTTCGTCTACAGTAGCAGTTTTTATATTTAGGTTTCACTCTTTTCTCTCATATATAGATAGATCAATTTGGAACTCTAAATCCAACATGGTTTGTAGTAGCTCTTTGAAACTTGACAAAATAAAGGAGTTCTCAGTTTTGTCTCTATGGTTTGTTTCCTCTTCAAGTAGCCCTAGGCACAGACTGTGGAAAAGCACTTTCATTGAGAGGGGTTGCCAAGCTTCTAAGAAATAACGAGTTTCCGAAATACCAGCAAATATTTTTTCACCCAATCTTGATGATACTTGTTGCTAATGATCAGGACACAAGTCCCACTTGGCTCACCAAATTTTGTTCTTCTAGGTTGAAGCGTCCGTCTACAGTAGCATTTTTTTATATTTAGGTTTCCCTCAGTTCTCTCCTATATAGATTGATGAATTTGGAACTCTAAATCCAACATGGTTTGTAGTAGCTCTTTGAAAATTGACAAAATAAAGAAGTTCTCCGTTTTCTCTCTATGGTTTGTTTCCTCTTCAAGTAGCCCTAGGCACAGACTGTGTAAAAGCACTTTCATTGAGAGGGGTTGCAAAGCTTCTAAGAAATAACGAGTTTCCGAAATACCAGCAAATATTTTTTCACCCAATCTTGATGATACTTGGTGCTAATGATCAGTACACATCTCCCAATTGGCTCACCAAATTTTGTTATTCTAGGTTGAAGCGTTCGTCTACAGTAGCAGTTTCTATATTTAGGTTTCCCTATGTTCTCTCCTATATAGATAGATGAATTTGGAACTCTAAATAAAACATGGTTTGTAGTAGCTCTTTGAAACTTGACAAAATAAAGGAGTTCTCAGTTTTGTCTTTATTGTTTGTTTCCTCTTCAAGTAGCCCTAGGCACACACTGTGGAAAAGCACTTTCATTGAGATGGGTTGCCAAGCTTCTAAGAAAAAACGAGTTTCCGAAATACCAGCAAATATTTTTTCACCCAATCTTGATGATACTTGGTGGTAATGATCAGTACACAAATCCCACTTTGCTCACCAAATTTTGTTCTTCTAGTTTGAAGCGATCGTCTACATTAGCAGTTTCTATATTTAGGTTTCCCTCTGTTCTCTCCTATATAGATAGATGAATTTAAAACTCGAAATAAAACATGGTGTGTAGTAGCTCTTTGAAACTTGACAAAATAAAGGATTTCTCAGTTTTGTCTCTATGGTTTGTTTCCTCCTCAAGTAGACCTAGGCACACACTGTGGAAAAGCACTTTCATTGAGAGGGGTTGTCAAGCTTCTAAGAAATAACGAGTTTCCGAAATACCAGCAAATATTATTTCACCCAATCTTGATGATACTTGGTGGTAATGATCAGTACACAAATAGCACTTGGCTCACCAAATTTTGTTCTTCTAGCTTGAAGCGTTCGTCTACAGTAGCAGTTTTTATATTTAGGTTTCACTCTTTTCTCTCATATATAGATAGATGAATTTGGAACTCTAAATCCAACATGGTTTGTAGTAGCTCTTTGAAAATTGACAAAACAAAGGAGTTCTCCGTTTTGTCTCTATGGTTTGTTTCCTCTTCAAGTAGCCCTAGGCACAGACTGTGGAAAAGCACTTTATTGAGATGGGTTGCCAAGCTTCTAAGAAATAACGAGTTTCCGAAATACCAGCAAATATTTTTTCACCCAATCTTGATGATACTTGGTGCTAATGATCAGTACACATTTCCCACTTGGCTCACCAACTTTTGTTATTCTAGGTTGAAGCGTTCGTCTACAGTAGCAGTTTTTATATTTAGGATTCCCTCAGTTTTCTCCTATATAGATAGATGAATTTGGAACTCTAAATAAAACATGGTTTGTAGTAGCTCTTTGAAACTTGACAAAATAAAGGAGTTCTCCCTTTTGTCTCTATGGTTTGTTTCCTCTTTAAGTAGCCCTAGGCACAGATTGTGGAAAAGCACTTTCATTGAGAGGGGTTGCCAAGCTTCTAATAAATAACGAGTTTCCGAAATACCAGCAAATATTTTTTCACCCAATCTTGATGATACTTGGTGCTAATGATCAGTACACATCTCCCACTTGGCTCACCAAATTTTGTTATTCTAGGTTGAAACGTTCGTCTACAGTAGCAGTTTTTATATTTAGGTTTCCCTCTGTTCTCTCCTATATAGTTAGATGAATTTGGAAATCTAAATCCAACATGGTTTATAGTAGCTCTTTGAAACTCGACAGAATAAAGGAGTTCTCAGTTTTGTCTTTATGGTTTGTTTCCTCTTCAAGTAGCCCTAGGCACACACTGTGGAAAAGCACTTTCATTGAGATGGGTTGCCAAGCTTCTAAGAAATAACGCGTTTCTGAAATACCAGCAAATATTTTTTCACCCAATCTTGATGATACTTGGTGGTAATGATCAGTACACAAATCCCACTTTGCTCACCAAATTTTGTTCTTCTAGTTTGAAGCGATCGTCTACATTAGCAGTTTCATTATTTAGGTTTCCCTCTGTTCTCTCCTATATAGATAGATGAATTTAAAACTCTAAATAAAACATGGTGTGTAGTAGCTCTTTGAAACTTGACAAAATAAAGGAGATCTCAGTTTTGTCTCTATGGTTTGTTTACTCCTCAAGTAGCCCTAGGCACAGACTGTGGAAAAGCACTTTCATTGAGAGGGGTTGCCAAGGTTCTAAGAAATAACGAGTTTCCGAAATACCAGCAAATATTATTTCACCCAATCTTGATGATACTTGGGGGTAATGATCAGGACACAAATCCCACTTGGCTCACCAAATTTTGTTCTTCTAGCTTGAAGCGTTCGTCTACAGTAGCAGTTTTTATATTTAGGTTTCACTCTTCTCTCATATATAGATAGATGAATTTGGAACTCTAAATCCAACGTGGTTTGTAGTAGCTCTTTGAAAATTGACAAAATAAAGGAGATCTCCGTTTTGTCTCTATGGTTTGTTTCCTCTTCAAGTAGCCCTAGGCACAGACTGTGTAAAAGCACTTTCATTGAGAGGGGTTGCCAATCTTCTAAGAAATAACGAGTTTCCGAAATACCAGCAAATATTTTTTCACCCAATCTTGATGATACTTGGTGCTAATGATCAGTACACATTTCCCACTTGGCTCACCAAGGTTTGTTATTCTAGGTTGAAGCGTTCGTCTACAGTAGCAGTTTTTATATTTAGGTTTCCCTCTGTTCTCTCCTATATAGATAGATGAATTTGGAACTCTAAATAAAACATGGTTTGTAGTAGCTCTTTGAAACTTGACAAAATAAAGGAGTTCTCAGTTTTGTCTCTATGGTTTGTTTCCTCCTCAAGTAGCCCTAGGCACAGACTGTGGAAAAGCACTTTCATTGAGAGGGGTTGCCAAGCTTCTAAGAAATAACGAGTTTCCGAAATACCAGCAAATATTATTTCACCCATTCTTGATGATACTTGGTGGTAATGATCAGTACACAAATCTCACTGGGCTCACCAAATTTTGTTCTTCTAGCTTGAAGCGTTCGTCTACAGTAGCAGTTTTTATATTTAGGTTTCACTCTGTTCTCTCCTATATAGATAGATGAATTCGAACTCTAAATCCAACATGGTTTGTAGTAGCTCTTTGAAACTTGACAAAATAAAGAAGTTTTCAGTTTTGTCTCTATGGTTTGTTTCCTCTTCATGTAGCCCTAGGCACAGACTGTGGAAAAGCACTTTCATTGAGAGGGGTTGCCAAGCTTCTAAGAAATTACGAGTTTCCGAAATACGAGCAAATATTTTTTCACCCAATCTTGATGATACTTGGTGCTAATGATCAGTACACATTTCCCACATGGCTCACCAAATTTTGTTATCCTAGGTTGAAGCTTTCGTCTACACTAGCAGTTTTTATATTTAGGTTTCCCTCTGTTCTCTCCTATATAGATAGATGAATTTGGAACTCTAAAGAAAACATGGTTTGTAGTAGCTCTTTGAAACTTGACACAATAAAGGAGTTCTCAGTTTTGTCTCTATGGTTTGTTTCCTCCTCAAGTAGCCCTAGGCACAGACTGTGGAAAAGCACTTTCATTGAGAGGGGTTGCGAAGCTCCTAAGAAATAACGTGTTTCCGAAATACGAGCAAATATTTTTTCAACCAATCTTGATGATACTTGGTGGTAATGATCAGTACACTAATCCCACTTGGCTAACCAAATTTTGTTCTTCTAGCTTGAAGCGTTCGTCTACAGTAGCAGTTTTTATATTTAGGTTTCCCTCTGTTCTCTCCTATATAGATAGATGAATTTGGAACTCTAAATAAAACATGGTTTTTAGTAGCTCTTTGAAACTTGACAAAATAAAGGAGTTCTCAGTTTTGTCTCTATGGTTTGTTTAATCTTCAAGTAGCCCTAGGCATAGACTGTGGAAAAGCACTTTTCATTCAGAGGGGTTGCAAAGCTTCTAAGAAATAACGATTTTCCGAAATACCAGCAAATATTTTTTCACACAATCTTGATTATACTTGGTGCTAATGATCAGTACACATTTCCCACTTGGCTCACCAAATTTTGTTATTCTAGGTTGAAGCTTTCGTCTACAGTAGCAGTTTTTATATTTAGGTTTCCCTCTGTTCTCTCCTATATAGATAGATGAATTTGGAACTCTAAATAAAACATGGTTTGTAGTAGCTCTTTGAAACTTGACAAATAAAGGAGTTCTCAGTTTTGTCTCTATGGTTTGTTTCCTCCTCAAGTAGCCCTAGGCACAGACTGTGGAAAAGCACTTTCATTAAGAGGGGTTGCCAAGCTTCTAAGAAATAACGAGTTTCCGAAATACCAGCAAATATTATTTCACCCAATCTTTATGATACTTGGTGGTAATGATCAGTACACAAATCCCACTTGGCTCACCAAATTTTGTTCTTCTAGCTTGAAGCGTTCGTCTACAGTAGCAGTTTTTATATTTAGGTTTCACTCTGTTCTCTCATATATAGATAGATGAATTTGGAACTCTAAATCCAACATGGTTTGTAGTAGCTCTTTGAAAATTGACAAAATAAAGGAGTTCTCAGGTTTGTCTCTATGGTTTGTTTCCTCTTCAAGTAGCCCTAGGCACAGACTGTGTAAAAGCACTTTCATTGAGAGGGGTTGCCAAGCTTCTAAGAAATAACGAGTTTCCGAAATACCAGTAAATATTTTTTCACACAATCTTGATGATACTTGGTGCTAATGATCAGTACACATTTCCCACTTGGCTCACCAAGTTTTGTTATTCTAGGTTGAAGCGTTCGTCTACAGTAGCAGTTTTTATATTTAGGTTTCCCTCTGTTCTCTCCTATATAGATAGATGAATTTGGAACTCTAAATAAAACATAGTAGCCTCTTTGAAACTTGACAAAATAAAGGAGTTCTCAGTTTTTGTCTCTATGTTTGTTTCCTCTTCAAGTGCCCTAGGCACAGACTGTGGGAAAAGCACTTTCATTGAGAGGGGTTTCCAAGCTTCTAAGAAATAACAAGTTTCAGAAATACCAGCAAATATTTTTGACCCAATCTTGATGATACTTGTTCCTAATAATCAGTACACAAGTCCCACTTGGCTCACCAAATTTTGTTCTTCTAGGTTGAAGCGTTCGTCTACAGTAGCAGTTTTTATATTTAGGTTTCCCTCTGTTCTCTCCTATATAGATAGATGAATTTGGAACTCTAAATAAAACATGGTTTGTAGTAGCTCTTGTGAACTTGACAAAATAAAGGAGTTCTCAGTTTTGTCTCTATGGTTTGTTTCCTCCTCAAGTAGCCCTAGGCACAGACTGTGGAAAAGCACTTTCATTAAGAGGGGTTGCCAAGCTTCTAAGAAATAACGAGTTTCCGAAATACCAGCAAATATTATTTCACCCAATCTTTATGATACTTGGTGGTAATGATCAGTACACAAATCCCACTTGGCTCACCAAATTTTGTTCTTCTAGCTTGAAGCGTTCGTCTACAGTAGCAGTTTTTATATTTAGGTTTCACTCTGTTCTCTCATATATAGATAGATGAATTTGGAACTCTAAATCCAACATGGTTTGTAGTAGCTCTTTGAAAATTGACAAAATAAAGGAGTTCTCAGGTTTGTCTCTATGGTTTGTTTCCTCTTCAAGTAGCCCTAGGCACAGACTGTGTAAAAGCACTTTCATTGAGAGGGGTTGCCAAGCTTCTAAGAAATAACGAGTTTCCGAAATACCAGTAAATATTTTTTCACACAATCTTGATGATACTTGGTGCTAATGATCAGTACACATTTCCCACTTGGCTCACCAAGTTTTGTTATTCTAGGTTGAAGCGTTCGTCTACAGTAGCAGTTTTTATATTTAGGTTTCCCTCTGTTCTCTCCTATATAGATAGATGAATTTGGAACTCTAAATAAAACATAGTAGCTCTTTGAAACTTGACAAAATAAAGGAGTTCTCAGTTTTGTCTCTATGGTTTGTTTCCTCTTCAAGTAGCCCTAGGCACAGACTGTGGAAAAGCACTTTCATTGAGAGGGGTTTCCAAGCTTCTAAGAAATAACAAGTTTCAGAAATACCAGCAAATATTTTTGACCCAATCTTGATGATACTTGTTCCTAATAATCAGTACACAAGTCCCACTTGGCTCACCAAATTTTGTTCTTCTAGGTTGAAGCGTTCGTCTACAGTAGCATTTTTATATTTGGGTTTCCCTCAGTTCTCTCCTATATAGATAGATGAATTTGGAACTCTAAATCCAACATGGTTTGTAGTAGTTCTTTGAAAATTGACAAAACAAAGGAGTTCTCCGTTTTGTCTCTATGGTTTGTTTCCTCTTCAAGTAGCCCTAGGCACAGACTGTGGAAAAGCACTTTCATTGAGATGGGTTGCCAAGCTTCTAAGAAATAACGAGTTTCCGAAATACCAGCAAATATTTTTTCACCCAATCTTGATGATACTTGGTGCTAATGATCAGTACACATTTCCCACTTGGCTCACCAAGTTTTGTTATTCTAGGTTGAAGCGTTCGTCTACAGTAGCAGTTTTTATATTTAGGATTCCCTCAGTTCTCTCCTATATAGATAGATGAATTTGGAACTCTAAATAAAACATGGTTTGTATTATCTCTTTGAAACTTGACAAAATAAAGGAGTTCTCCGTTTTGTCTCTATGGTTTGTTTCCTCTTCAAGTAGCCCTAGGCACAGATTGTGGAAAAGCACTTTCATTGAGAGGGGTTTGCCAAGCTTCTAAGAAATAACGAGTTTCCGAAATACCAGCAAATATTTTTTCACCCAATCTTGATGATACTTGGTGCTAATGATCAGTACACATCTCCCACTTGGCTCACCAAATTTTGTTATTCTAGGTTGAAGCGTTCGTCTACAGTAGCAGTTTTTATATTTAGGTTTCCCTCTGTTCTCTCCTATATAGTTAGATGAATTTGGAAATCTAAATCCAACATGGTTTGTAGTAGCTCTTTGAAACTCGACAGAATAAAGGAGTTCTCAGTTTTGTCTTTATGGTTTGTTTCCTCTTCAAGTAGCCCTAGGCACACACTGTGAAAAGCACTTTCATTGAGATGGGTTGCCAAGCTTCTAAGAAATAACGCGTTTCCGAAATACCAGCAAATATTTTTTCACCCAATCTTGATGATACTTGGTGGTAATGATCAGTACACAAATCCCACTTTGCTCACCAAATTTTGTTCTTCTAGTTTGAAGCGATCGTCTACATTAGCAGTTTCATTACTTACGTTTCCCTCTGTTCTCTCCTATATAGATAGATGAATTTAAAACTCTAAATAAAACATGGTGTGTAGTAGCTCGTTGAAACTTGACAAAATAAAGGAGTTCTCAGTTTTGTCTCTATGGTTTGTTTCCTCCTCAAGTAGCCCTAGGCACAGACTGTGGAAAAGCACTTTCATTGAAAGGGGTTGCCAAGCTTCTAAGAAATAACGAGTTTCCGAAATACCAGCAAATATTATTTCACCCAATCTTGATGATACTTGGTGGTAATGATCAGGACACAAATCCCACTTGGCTCACCAAATTTTGTTCTTCTAGCTTGAACCGTTCGTCTACAGTAGCAGTTTTTATATTTAGGTTTCACTCTTCTCTCATATATAGATAGATGAATTTGGAACTCTAAATCCAACGTGGTTTGTAGTAGCTCTTTGAAAATTGACAAAATAAAGGAGTTCTCCGTTTTGTCTCTATGGTTTGTTTCCTCTTCAAGTAGCCCTAGGCACAGACTGTGTAAAAGCACTTTCATTGAGAGGGGTTGCCAAGCTTCTAAGAAATAACGAGTTTCCGAAATACCAGCAAATATTTTTTCACCCAATCTTGATGATACTTGGTGCTAATGATCAGTACACATTTCCCACTTGGCTCACCAAATTTTGTTATTCTAGGTTGAAGCGTTCGTCTACAGTAGCAGTTTTTATATTTAGGTTTCCCTCTGTTCTCTCCTATATAGTTAGATGAATTTGGAAATCTAAATCCAACATGGTTTGTAGTAGCTCTTTGAAACGTGACAAAATAAAGGAGTTCTCAGTTTTGTCTTTATGGTTTGTTTCCTCTTCAAGTAGCCCTAGGCACACACTGTGGAAAAGCACTTTCATTGAGATGGGTTGCCAAGCTTCTAAGAAATAAGGAGTTTCCGAAATACCAGCAAATATTTTTTCACCCAATCTTGATGATACTTGGTGCTAATGATCAGTACACAAATCCCACTTTGCTCACCAAATTTTGTTCTTCTAGTTTGAAGCGATCGTCTACATTATTAGTTTCTATATTTAGGTTTCCCTCCGTTCTCTCCTATATAGATAGATGAATTTAAAACTCTAAATAAAACATGGTGTGTAGTAGCTCTTTGAAACTTGACAAAATAAAGGAGTTCTCAGTTTTGTCTCTATGGTTTGTTTCCTCCTAAAGTAGCCCTAGGCATAGACTGTGGAAAAGCACTTTCATTGAGAGGGGTTGCCAAGCTTCTAAGAAATAACGAGTTTCCGAAATACCAGCAAATATTATTTCACCCATTCTTGATGATACTTGGTGGTAATGATCAGTACACAAATCTCACTGGGCTCACCAAATTTTGTTCTTCTAGCTTGAAGCGTTCGTCTACAGTAGCATTTTTTATATTTAGGTTTCACTGTGTTCTCTCCTATATAGATAGATGAATTTCTAACTCTAACCAAATGGTTTGTAGTAGCTCTTTGAAACTTGACAAAATAAAGAAGTTTTCAGTTTTGTCTCTATGGTTTGTTTCCTCTTCATGTAGCCCTAGGCACAGACTATGGAAAAGCACTTTCATTAAGAGGGGTTGCCAAGCTTCTAAGAAATTATGAGTTTCCGAAATACGAGCAAATATTTTTTCACCCAATCTTGATGATACTTGGTGCTAATGATCAGTACACATTTCCCACTTGGCTCACCAAATTTTGTTATTCTAGGTTGAAGCTTTCGTCTACAGTAGCAGTTTTTATATTTAGGTTTCCCTCTGTTCTCTCCTATATAGATAGATGAATTTGGAACTCTAAAGAAAACATGGTTTGTAGTAGCTCTTTGAAACTTGACAAAATAAAGGAGTTCTCAATTTTGTCTCTATGGTTTGTTTCCTCTTCATGTAGCCCTAGGCACAGACTGTGTAAAAGCACTTTCATTGAGAGGGGTTGCCAAGCTTCTAAGAAATAACGAGTTTCCGAAATACCAGCAAATATTTTTTCACCCAATCTTGATGATACTTGGTGCTAATGATCAGTACACATTTCCCACTTGGCTCACCAAGTTTTGTTATTCTAGGTTGAAGCGTTCGTCTACAGTAGCAGTTTTTATATTTAGGTTTCCCTCTGTTCTCTCCTATATAGATAGATGAATTTGGAACTCTAAATAAAACATGGTTTGCAGTAGCTCTTTGAAACTTGACAAAATAAAGGAGTTCTCAGCTTTGTCTCTATGGTTTGTTTAATCTTTAAGTAGCTCTAGGCACAGACTGTGGAAAAGCACTTTCATTGAGAGGGGTTGCCAAGCTTCTAGAAATAACGATTTTCTGAAATACCAGCAAATATTTTTTCACCCAATCTTGATTATACTTGGTGCTAATGATCAGTACACATTTTCCACTTGGCTCACCAAATTTTGTTATTCTAGGTTGAAGCTTTCGTCTACAGTAGCAGTTTTTATATTTAGGTTTCCCTCTGTTCTCTCCTATATAGATAGATGAATTTGGAACTCTAAATAAAACATGGTTTGTAGTAGCTCTTTGAAACTTGACAAAATAAAGGAGTTCTCAGTTTTGTCTCTATGGTTTGTTTCCTCCTCAAGTAGCCCTAGGCACAGACTGTGGAAAAGCACTTTCATTGAGAGGGGTTGCCAAGCTTCTAAGAAATAACGTGTTTCCGAAATACCAGCAAATATTTTTTCACCCAATCTTGATGATACTTGGTGGTAATGATCAGTACACAAATCCCACTTGGCTCACCAAATTTTGTTCTTCTAGCTTGAAGCGTTCGTCTACAGTAGCAGTTTTTATATTTAGGGTTCACTCTGTTCTCTCATATATAGATAGATGAATTTGGAACTCTAAATCCAACATGGTTTGTAGTAGCTCTTTGAAAATTGACAAAATAAAGGAGTTCTCAGTTTTGTCTCTATGGTTTGTTTCCTCTTCAAGTAGCCCTAGGCACAGACTGAGAGGGGTTGCCAAGCTTCTAAGAAATAAAGAGTTTCCGAAATACCAGCAAATATTTTTTCACCCAATCTTGATGATACTTGGTGCTAATGATCAGTACACATTTCCCACTTGGCTAACCAAATTTTGTTATTCTACGTTGAAGCGTTCATCTACAGTAGCAGTTTTTATATTTAGGTTTCCCTCTGTTCTCTCCTATATAGATAGATGAATTTGGAATTCTAAATAAAACATGGTTTTTAGTAGCTCTTTGAAACTTGACAAAATAAAGGAGTTCTCAGTTTTGTCTCTATGGTTTGTTTAATCTTCAAGTAGCCCTAGGCACAGAGTGTGAAAAAGCACTTTCATTCAGAGGGTTTGCCAAGCTTCTAAGAAATAACGATTTTCCGAAATACCAGCAAATATTTTTTCACACAATCTTGATTATACTTGGTGCTAATGATCAGTACACATTTCCCACTTGGCTCACCAAATTTTGTTATTCTAGGTTGAAGCTTTCGTCTACAGTAGCAGTTTTTATATTTAGGTTTCCCTCTGTTCTCTCCTATATAGATAGATGAATTTGGAACTCTAAATAAAACATGGTTTGTAGTAGCTCTTTGAAACTTGACAAAATAAAGGAGTTCTCAGTTTTGTCTCTATGGTTTGTTTAATCTTCAAGTAGCCCTAGGCACAGACTGTGAAAAAGCACTTTCATTCAGAGGGGTTGCCAAGCTTCTAAGAAATAACGATTTTCCGAAATACCAGCAAATATTTTTTCACACAATCTTGATTATACTTGGTGCTAATGATCAGTACACATTTCCCACTTGGCTCACCAAATTTTGTTATTCTAGGTTGAAGCTTTCGTCTACAGTAGCAGTTTTTATATTTAGGTTTCCCTCTGTTCTCTCCTATATAGATAGATGAATTTGGAACTCTAAATAAAACATGGTTTGTAGTAGCTCTTTGAAGCTTGACAAAATAAAGGAGTTCTCAGTTTTGTCTCTATGGTTTGTTTCCTCCTCAAGTAGCCCTAGGCACAGACTGTGGAAAAGCACTTTCATTGAGAGGGGTTGCCAAGCTTCTAGGAAATATCGAGTTTCCGAAATACCAGCAAATATTATTTCACCCAATCTTTATGATACTTGGTGGTAATGATCAGTACACAAATCCCACTTGGCTCACCAAATTTTGTTCTTCTAGCTTGAAGCGTTCGTCTACAGTAGCAGTTTTTATATTTAGGTTTCACTCTGTTCTCTCATATATAGATGGATGAATTTGGAACTCTAAATCCAACATGGTTTGTAGTAGCTCTTTGAAAATTGACAAAATAAAGGAGTTCTCAGTTTTGTCTCTATGGTTTGTTTCCTCTTCAAGTAGCCCTAGGCACAGACTGTGTAAAAGCACTTTCATTGAGAGGGGTTGCCAAGCTTCTAAGAAATAACGAGTTTCCGAAATACCAGCAAATGTTTTTTCACCCAATCTTGATGATACTTGGTGCTAATGATCAGTACACATTTCCCACTTGGCTCACCAAGTTTTCTTATTCTAGGTTGAAGCGTTCATCTACAGTAGCAGTTTTTATATTTAGGTTTCCCTCTGTTCTCTCCTATATAGATAGATGAATTTGGAACTCTAAATAAAACATGGTTTGTAGTAGCTCTTTGAAACTTGACAAAATAAAGGAGTTCTCAGTTTTGTCTCTATGGTTTGTTTCCTCTTCAAGTAGCCCTAGGCACAGACTGTGGAAAAGCACTTTCATTGAGAGGGGTTTCCAAGCTTCTAAGAAATAACGAGTTTCCGAAATACCAACAAATATTTTTTGACCCAATCTTGATGATACTTGTTCCTAATAATCAGTACATAAGTCCCACTTGGCTCACCAAATTTTGTTCTTCTAGGTTGAAGCGTTCGTCTACAGTAGCATTTTTATATTTGGGTTTCCCTCAGTTCTCTCCTATATAGATAGATGAATTTGGAATTCTAAATCCAACATGGTTTGTAGTAGCTCTTTGAAACTTGACAAAATAAAGGAGTTCTCAGTTTTGTCTCTATGGTTTGTTTCCGCTTCAAGTAGCCCTAGGCACAGACTGTGGAAAAGCACTTTCATTGAGAGGGGTTGCCAAGCTTGTAAGAAATTACGAGGTTCTGAAATACCAGCAAGTATTTTTTCACCCAATCTTGATGATACTTGGTGGTAATGATCAGTACACAAATCCCACTTGGCTCACCAAATTTTGTTCTTCTAGATTGAAGCGTTCGTCTACAGTAGCAGTTTTTATATTTAGGTTTCCCTCTGTTCTCTCCTATATAGATAGATGAATTTGGAACTCTAAATCCAACATGGTTTGTAGTAGCTCTTTGAAACTTGACAAAATAAATGAGTTCTCAGTTTTGTCTCTATGGTCTCTTTCCGCTTCAAGTAGCCCGAGGCACAGACTGTGGAAAAGCACTTTCATTGAGAGGGGTTGCCAAGCTTCTAAGAAATTACGAGGTTCCGAAATACCAGCAAATATTTTTTCACCCAATCTTGATGATACTTGGTGGTAATGATCAGTACACAAATCCCACTTGGCTCACCAAATTTTGTTCTTCTAGGTTGAAGCGTTCGTCTACAGTAGCAGTTTTTATATTTAGGTTTCCCTCTGTTCTCTCCTATACAGTTAGATGAATTTGGAACTCTAAATCCAACATGGTTTGTAGTAGCTCTTTGACACTTGTCACAATAAAGGAGTTCTCAGTTTTGTCTCTATGGTTTGTTTCCTCTTCAAGTAACCCTGTGCACAAACTTTGGAAAGGCAATTTATTGAGAGGGGTGGCCAAGCTTCTAAGAAATAACGAGTTTCCGAAATACCAGCAAATATTATTTCACCCAATCTTGATGATACTTGGTGGTAATGATCAGTACACAAATCCCACTTGGCTCACCATATTTATTTCTTCTATCTTGAAGCGATCGTCTACAGTAGCAGTTGATATATTTAGGTTTCACTCTGTTCTCTCATATAGAGATAGATGAATTTGGAACTCTAAATCCAACATGGTTTGTACTACCTCTTTCAAAATTGACAAAATAAAGAAGTTCTCAGTTTTGTCTCTATGGTTTGTTTCCTCTTCAAATAGCCCTAGGCACAGACTGTGTAAAAGCATTTTCATTGAGAGGGGTTGCCAAGCGTCTAAGAAATAACGAGTTTCCGAAATAGCAGCAAATATTTTTTCACCCAATCTTGATGATACTTGGTGCTAATGATCAGTACACATTTCCCACTTGGCTCACCAAATTTTGTTATTCTAGGTTGAAGCGTTCGTCTACAGTAGCAGTTTTTATATTTAGGTTTCCATCTGTTCTCTCCTATATAGATAGATGAATTTGGAACTCTAAATAAAACATGGTTTGTAGTAGCTCTTTGAAACTTGACAAAATAAAGGAGTTCTCATTTTTGTCTCTATGGTTTGTTTCCTCCTCAGGTAGCCCTAGGCACAGACTGTGGAAAAGCACTTTCATTGAGAGGGGTTGCCAAGCATCTAAGAAATAACGAATTTCCGAAATACCAGCAAATATTTTTTCACCCAATCTTGATGAAACTTGTTCCTAATAAACAGTACACAAATTCCACTTGGCTCACCAAATTTTGTTCTTCTAGGTTGAAGCGTTCGTCTACAGTAGCAGTTTTTATATTTAGGTTTCCCTCTGTTCTCTCCTATACAGTTAGATGAATTTGGAACTCTAAATCCAACATGGTTTGTAGTAGCTCTTTGAAACTTGACAAAATAAAAGAGTTCTCAGTTTTGTCTCTGTGGTTTGTTTCCTCTTCAAGTAGCCCTATGCACAAACTGTGGAAAAGCACTTTTATTGAGAGGGGTGGCCAAGCTTCTAAGAAATAACGAGTTTCCGAAATACTAGCCAATATTTTTTCACCCAATCTTGATGATACTTGGTGGTAATGATCAGTACACAAATCCCACTTGGCTCACCAAATTTTGTTCTTCTAGTTTGAAGCGATCGTCTACAGTAGCATTTTTTATATTTAGGTTTCCCTCAGTTCTCTCCTATATAGATAGATGAATTTGGAATTCTAAATCCAACATGGTTTGTAGTAGCTCTTTGAAACTTGACAAAATAAAGGAGTTCTCAGTTTTGTCTCTATGGTTTGTTTCCGCTTCAAGTAGCCCTAGGCACAGACTGAGAGGGGTTGCCAAGCTTCTAAGAAATAACGAGTTTCCGAAATACCAGCAAATATTTTTTCACCCAATCTTGATGATACTTGGTGCTAATGATCAGTACACATTTCCCACTTGGCTCACCAAATTTTGTTATTCTACGTTGAAGCGTTCGTCTACAGTAGCAGTTTTTATATTTAGGTTTCCCTCTGTTCTCTCCTATATAGATAGATGAATTTGGAATTCTAAATAAAACATGGTTTTTAGTAGCTCTTTGAAACTTGACAAAATAAAGGAGTTCTCAGTTTTGTCTCTATGGTTTGTTTAATCTTCAAGTAGCCCTAGGCACAGACTGTGAAAAAGCACTTTCATTCAGAGGGTTTGCCAAGCTTCTAAGAAATAACGATTTTCCGAAATACCAGCAAATATTTTTTCACACAATCTTGATTATACTTGGTGCTAATGATCAGTACACATTTCCCACTTGGCTCACCAAATTTTGTTATTCTAGGTTGAAGCGTTCGTCTACAGTAGCAGTTTTTATATTTAGGTTTCCCTCTGTTCTCTCCTATATAGATAGATGAATTTGGAACTCTAAATAAAACATGGTTTGTAGTAGCTCTTTGAAGCTTGACAAAATAAAGGAGTTCTCAGTTTTGTCTCTATGGTTTGTTTTCCTCCTCAAGTAGCCCTAGGCACAGACTGTGGAAAAGCACTTTCATTGAGAGGGGTTGCCAAGCTTCTAGGAAATGTTGAGTTTCCGAAATACCAGCAAATATTATTTCACCCAATCTTTATGATACTTGGTGGTAATGATCAGTACACAAATCCCACTTGGCTCACCAAATTTTGTTCTTCTAGCTTGAAGCGTTCGTCTACAGTAGCAGTTTTTATATTTAGGTTTCACTCTGTTCTCTCATATATAGATAGATGAATTTGGAACTCTAAATCCAACATGGTTTGTAGTAGCTCTTTGAAAATTGACAAAATAAAGGAGTTCTCAGTTTTGTCTCTATGGTTTGTTTCCTCTTCAAGTAGCCCTAGGCACAGACTGTGTAAAAGCACTTTCATTGAGAGGGGTTGCCAAGCTTCTAAGAAATAACGAGTTTCCGAAATACCAGCAAATGTTTTTTCACCCAATCTTGATGAAACTTGGTGCTAATGATCAGTACACATTTCCCACTTGGCTCACCAAGTTTTCTTATTCTAGATTGAAGCGTTCGTCTACAGTAGCAGTTTTTATATTTAGGTTTCCCTCTGTTCTCTCCTATATAGATAGATGAATTTGGAACTCTAAATAAAACATGGTTTGTAGTAGCTCTTTGAAACTTGACAAAATAAAGGAGTTCTCAGTTTTGTCTCTATGGTTTGTTTCCTCTTCAAGTAGCCCTAGGCACAGACTGTGGAAAAGCACTTTCATTGAGAGGGGTTTCCAAGCTTCTAAGAAATAACGAGTTTCCGAAATACCAGCAAATATTTTTTGACATAATCTTGATGATACTTGTTCCTAATAATCAGTACATAAGTCCCACTTTGCTCACCAAATTTTGTTCTTCTAGGTTGAAGCGTTCGTCTACAGTAGCATTTTTATATTTGGGTTTCCCTCAGTTCTCTCCTATATAGATAGATGAATTTGGAATTCTAAATCCAACATGGTTTGTAGTAGCTCTTTGAAACTTGACAAAATAAAGGAGTTCTCAGTTTTGTCTCTATGGTTTGTTTCCGCTTCAAGTAGCCCTAGGCACAGACTGTGGAAAAGCACTTTCATTGAGAGGGGTTGCCAAGCTTGTAAGAAATTACGAGGTTCTGAAATACCAGCAAGTATTTTTTCACCCAATCTTGATGATACTTGGTGGTAATGATCAGTACACAAATCCCACTTGGCTCACCAAATTTTGTTCTTCTAGATTGAAGCGTTCGTCTACAGTAGCAGTTTTTATATTTAGGTTTCCCTCTGTTCTCTCCTATATAGATAGATGAATTTGGAACTCTAAATCCAACATGGTTTGTAGTAGCTCTTTGAAACTTGACAAAATAAATGAGTTCTCAGTTTTGTCTCTATGGTTTCTTTCCGCTTCAAGTAGCCCGAGGCACAGACTGTGGAAAAGCACTTTCATTGAGAGGGGTTGCCAAGCTTCTAAGAAATTACGAGGTTCCGAAATACCAGCAAATATTTTTTCACCCAATCTTGATGATACTTGGTGGTAATGATCAGTACACAAATCCCACTTGGCTCACCAAATTTTGTTCTTCTAGGTTGAAGCGTTCGTCTACAGTAGCAGTTTTTATATTTAGGTTACCCTCTGTTCTCTCCTATACAGTTGGATGAATTTGGAACTCTAAATCCAACATGGTTTGTAGTAGCTCTTTGACACTTGACACAATAAAGGAGTTCTCAGTTTTGTCTCTATGGTTTGTTTCCTCTTCAAGTAGCCCTGTGCACAAACTTTGGAAAAGCAATTTATTGAGAGGGGTGGCCAAGCTTCTAAGAAATAACGAGTTTCCGAAATACCAGCAAATATTATTTCACCCAATCTTGATGATACTTGGTGGTAATGATCAGTACACAAATCCCACTTGGCTCACCATATTTATTTCTTCTAGCTTGAAGCGATCGTCTACAGTAGCAGTTGATATATTTAGGTTTCACTCTGTTCTCTCATATAGAGATAGATGAATTTGGAACTCTAAATCCAACATGGTTTGTACTACCTCTTTCAAAATTGACAAAATAAAGAAGTTCTCAGTTTTGTCTCTATGGTTTGTTTCCTCTTCAAATAGCCCTAGGCACAGACTGTGTAAAAGCATTTTCATTGAGAGGGGTTGCCAAGCGTCTAAGAAATAACGAGTTTCCGAAATACCAGCAAATATTTTTTCACCCAATCTTGATGAAACTTGTTCCTAATAAACAGTACACAAATTCCACTTGGCTCACCAAATTTTGTTCTTCTAGGTTGAAGCGTTCGTCTACAGTAGCAGTTTTATATTTAGGTTTCCCTCTGTTCTCTCCTATACAGTTAGATGAATTTGGAACTCTAAATCCAACATGGTTTGTAGTAGCTCTTTGAAACTTGACAAAATAAAAGAGTTCTCAGTTTTGTCTCTGTGGTTTGTTTCCTCTTCAAGTAGCCCTATGCACAAACTGTGGAAAAGCACTTTTATTGAGAGGGGTGGCCAAGCTTCTAAGAAATAACGAGTTTCCGAAATACTAGCCAATATTTTTTCACCCAATCTTGATGATACTTGGTGGTAATGATCAGTACACAAATCCCACTTGGCTCACCAAATTTTGTTCTTCTAGTTTGAAGCGATCGTCTACAGTAGCATTTTTTATATTTAGGTTTCCCTCAGTTCTCTCCTATATAGATAGATGAATTTGGAATTCTAAATCCAACATGGTTTGTAGTAGCTCTTTGAAACTTGACAAAATAAAGGAGTTCTCAGTTTTGTCTCTATGGTTTGTTTCCGCTTCAAGTAGCCCTAGGCACAGACTGTGGAAAAGCACTTTCATTGAGAGGGGTTGCCAAGCTTCTAAGAAATTACGAGGTTCCGAAATACCAGCAAGTATTTTTTCACCCAATCTTGATGATACTTGGTGGTAATGATCAGTACACAAATCCCACTTGGCTCACCAAATTTTGTTCTTCTAGGTTGAAGCGTTCGTCTACAGTAGCAGTTTTTATATTTAGGTTTCCCTCTGTTCTCTCCTATACAGTTAGATGAATTTGGAACTCTAAATCCAACATGGTTTGTAGTAGCTCTTTGAAACTTGACAAAATAAAGGAGTTCTCAGTTTTGTCTCTATGGTTTGTTTCCTCTTCAAGTAGCCCGAGGCACACACTGTGGAAAACCACTTTCATTGAGATGGGTTGCCAAGCGTCTAAGAAATAACGAGTTTCCGAAATACTAGCAAATGTTTTTTCACCCAATCTTGATGATACTTGGTGGTAATGATCAGTACACAAATCCCACTTGGCTCACCAAATTTTGTTCTTCTATTTTGAAGCGATCGTCTACAGTAGCAGTTTTTATATTTAGGTTTCCCTCTGTTCTCTCCTATATAGATAGATGAATTTTGAACTCTAAATAAAACATGGTTTGTAGTAGCTCTTTGAAACTTGACAAAATAAAGAAGTTTTCAGTTTTGTCTCTATGGTTTGTTTCCTCTTCATGTAGCCCTAGGCACAGACTGTGGAAAAGCACTTTCATTGAGAGGGGTTGCCAAGCTTCTAAGAAATTACGAGTTTCCGAAATACGAGCAAATATTTTTTCACCCAATCTTGATGATACTTGGTGCTAATGATCAGTACACATTTCCCACTTGGCTCACCAAATTTTGTTATTCTAGGTTGAAGCTTTCGTCTACAGTAGCAGTTTTTATATTTAGGTTTCCCTCTGTTCTCTCCTATATAGATAGATGAATTTGGAACTCTAAATAAAACATGGTTTGTAGTAGCTCTTTGAAACTTGACAAAATAAAGGAGTTCTCAGTTTTGTCTCTATGGTTTGTTTCCTCCTCAAGTAGCCCTAGGCACAGACTGTGGAAAAGCACTTTCATTGAGAGGGGTTGCCAAGCTTGTAAGAAATTACGAGTTTCCGAAATACGAGCAAATATTTTTTCACCCAATCTTGATGATACTTGGTGCTAATGATCAGTACACATTTCCCCCTTGGCTCACCAAATTTTGTTCTTCTACTTTGAAGCGTTCGTCTACAGTAGCAGTTTTTATATTTAGGTTTCCCTCTGTTCTCTCCTATACAGTTAGATGAATTTGGAACTCTAAATCCAACATGGTTTGTAGTAGCTCTTTGAAACTTGACAAAATAAAAGAGTTCTCAGTTTTGTCTCTGTGGTTTGTTTCCTCTTCAAGTAGCCCTATGCACAAACTGTGGAAAAGCACTTTTATTGAGAGGGGTGGCCAAGCTTCTAAGAAATAACGAGTTTCCGAAATACTAGCCAA
>NW_027514726.1:0-133390 GCF_048772815.1 Callospermophilus lateralis | reverse complement strand
TGAGCAGTGCACCAATCAAACTTGGATGCCCAAGTTTCGTTCTCCTAGGTTGAAGCATTCGTTTGCAGGAACAGTTTGAATTTTTAGGTTTCACTCTGTTTTGTCCTACATTGACAGATGCAGTTCGAACTCTAAATCAAACACGGTTTGTGCTAGCTTCTTGAAACTTGACAAAATACTGTATTTCTACGTTCTATCTCTAAGGTTTGTTTCCTCTTGATGTAGCCTAATGCAGTTACTGGCGAATAACACTTTTATTGAATGGGGTTGCCAAACATCCAAAAACTAGAGTCTTCTGAAATCTCAACATATATTTTTGCATCCAATCTTCATGATACTTTCGAGTAATGATCAGTACACCAATCCCACTTGGATGCTCAAGTTTCATTCTCCTACATTGAAGCATTCGTTTGCAGTAACAGTTTTAATTTTTAGGTTTCACTGTTTTCTTCTATATTGACAATGTAGTTCAAACTCTATATCATACACGGTTTGGGCTAGCTTCTTGAAACTTGACACAATAAAGTAGTTCTACATTCTATCCCTAAGGTTTGTTTTCTCTTGATGTAGCCTTCAGCACAGACTGGCGAATAACACTTTCAATGAAAGGCATTGTTAGGCTGCCAAAAAACTAGAGTCTCCTGAAATCTCAACACATATTTTTTTTCCGACCTTAATGATACTTTCAAGTAATGAGCAGTACACCAATCAAACTTGGATGCCCAAGTTTCGTTCTCCTAGGTTGATGCATTCGTTTGCAGGAACAGTTTGAATTTCTAGGTTTCACTCTGTTTTCTCCTATATTGACAGATGCAGCTAGAACTCTAAATCAAACACGGTTTGTGCTAGCTTGTTGAAACTTGACACAATAAAGTAGTTCTACGTTCTATCTCTAAGGTTTGTTTCCTCTTGATGTAGCCTAATGCAGAGACTGGCAAATAACACTTATATTGAAAGGGGTTGCCAAACTTTCAAAAAACTAGAGTCTCCTGAAATCTCAACATATATTTTTTCATCCAATCTTCATGATACATTCAAGTAATGATCAGTACACCATTCCCACTTGGATGCCCAAGTTTTGTTCTTCTAGGTTGAAGCATTCGTTTGCAGGAACAGTTTGAATTTTTAGGTTTCACTCTGTTTTCTCCTATATTGACAGATGCAGTTAGAACTTTAAATCAAACCCGGTTTGTGCTAGCTACATGAAACATGACACAATAAAGTAGTTCTACGTTCTATCCGTAAGGTTTGTTTCCTCTTGATGTAGCCTTAAGTAGAGACTGGCGAATAAGACATTCAATGAAAGGCGTTGTTAGGCTGCCAAAAAACTACAGTCTCCTGAAATCTCATCATATATTTTTTCTTCCGACCTTCATGATACTTTCAAGTAATGAGCAGTGCACCAATCAAACTTGGATGCCCAAGTTTCGTTCTCCTAGGTTGAAGCATTCGTTGCAGGAACAGTTTGAATTTTTAGGTTTCACTGTGTTTTGTCCTATATTGACAGATGCAGTTCGAACTCTAAATCAAACACGGTTTGTGCTAGCTTCTTGAAACTTGACAAAATACTGTAGTTCTACGTTCTATCTCTAAGATTTGTTTCCTCTTGATGTAGCCTAATGCAGTTACTGGCGAATAACACTTTTATTGAAAGGGGTTGCCAAACTTCCAAAAACTAGAGTCTTCTGAAATCTCAACATATATTTTTTTATCCAATCTTCATGATACTTTCGAGTAATGATCAGTACACCAATCCCACTTGGATGCTCAATTTTCCTTCTCCTACGTTGAAGCATTCGTTTGCACTAACAGTTTGAATTTTTAGGTTTCATTCTGCATTCTAATATATTGACAAATGTAGTTCAAACTTTAAATCATACACGGTTTGGGCTAGCTTCTTGAGACTTGACACAATAAAGTAGTTCTACATTCTATCCCTAAGGTTTGTTTCCTCTTGATGTAGCCTTCAGCACAGACTGGCGAATAACACTTTAAATGAAAGGCGTTGTTAGGCTGCTAAAAAATTGAGTCTCCTGAAATCTCAACACATATTTTTTTCCGACCTTAATGATACTTTCAAGTAATGAGCAATACACCAATCAAACTTGGATGCCCAAGTTTCGTTCTCCTAGGTTGATGCATTCGTTTGCAGTAACAGTTTGAATTTCTAGGTTTCACTCTGTTCTCTCCTATATTGACAGATGCAGCTAGAACTCTAAATCAAACACGGTTTGTGCTAGCTTCTTGAAATTTGACACAATAAAGTAGTTCTACGTTCTATCTCTAAGGTTTGTTTCCTCTTGATGTAGCCTAATGCAGGGACTGGCGAATAACACTTATATTGAAAGGGGTTGCAAAACTTTCAAAAAACTAGAGTCTCCTGAAATCTCAACATATATTTTTTCATCCAATCTTCATGATACATTCAAGTAATGATCAGTACACCATTCCCACTTGGATGCCCAAGTTTTGTTCTTCTAGGTTGAAGCATTCGTTTGCAGGAACAGTTTGAATTTTTAGGTTTCACTCTGTTTTCTCCTATACTGACAGATGCAGTTAGAACTTTAAATCAAACACGGTTTGTGCTAGCTACTTGAAACATGACACAATAAAGTAGTTCTACGTTCTATCCCTAAGGTTTGTTTCCTCTTGATGTAGCCTTAAGCAGAGACTGGCGAATAACACATTCAATGAAAGGCGTTGTTAGGCTGCCAAAAAACTACAGTCTCCTGAAATCTCATCATATATTTTTTCTTCCGACCTTCATGATACTTTCAAGTAATGAGCAGTGCACCAATCAAACTTGGATGCCCAAGTTTCGTTCTCCTAGGTTGAAGCATTCGTTTGCAGGAACAGTTTGAATTTTTAGGTTTCACTCTGTTTTGTCCTACATTGACAGATGCAGTTCGAACTCTAAATCAAACACGGTTTGTGCTAGCTTCTTGAAACTTGACAAAATACTGTATTTCTACGTTCTATCTCTAAGGTTTGTTTCCTCTTGATGTAGCCTAATGCAGTTACTGGCGAATAACACTTTTATTGAATGGGGTTGCCAAACATCCAAAAACTAGAGTCTTCTGAAATCTCAACATATATTTTTGCATCCAATCTTCATGATACTTTCGAGTAATGATCAGTACACCAATCCCACTTGGATGCTCAAGTTTCATTCTCCTACATTGAAGCATTCGTTTGCAGTAACAGTTTTAATTTTTAGGTTTCACTGTTTTCTTCTATATTGACAAATGTAGTTCAAACTCTAAATCATACACGGTTTGCGCTAGCTTCTTGAAACTTGACACAATAAAGTAGTTCTACATTCTATCCCTAAGGATTGTTTCCTCTTGATGTAGCCTTCAGCACAGACTGGCGAATAACAGTTTCAATGAAAGGCGTTCTTAGGCTGCCAAAAACTAGAGTCTCCTGAAATCTCAACACAATATTTTTTTCCGACCTTAATGATACTTTCAAGTAATGAGCAGTACACCAATCAAACTTGGATGCCCAAGTTTCGTTCTCCTAGGTTGATGCATTCGTTTGCAGTAACAGTTTGAATTTCTAGGTTTCACTCTGTTTTCTCCTATATTGACAGATGCAGCTAGAACTCTAAATCAAACACGGTTTGTGCTAGCTTCTTGAAACTTGACACAATAAAGTAGTTCTACGTTCTATCTCTAAGGTTTGTTTCCTCTTGATGTAGCCTAATGCAGGGACTGGCAAATAACACTTATATTGAAAGGGGTTGCCAAACTTTCAAAAAAACTAGAGTCTCCTGAAATCTCAACATATATTTTTTCATCCAATCTTCATGATACATTCAAGTAATGATCAGTACACCATTCCCACTTGGATGCCCAAGTTTTGTACTTCTAGGTTGAAGCATTCGTTTGCAGGAACAGTTTGAATTTTTAGGTTTCACTCTGTTTTCTCCTATATTGACAGATGCAGTTAGAACTTTAAATCAAACACGGTTTGTGCTAGCTACTTGAAACATGACAAAATAAAGTAGTTCTACGTTCTATCCCTAAGGTTTGTTTCCTCTTGATGTAGCCTTAAGCAGAGACTGGCGAATAACACATTCGATGAAAGGCGTTGTTAGGCTGCCAAAAAACTACAGTCTCCTGAAATCTCATCATATATTTTTTCTTCCGACCTTCATGATACTTTCAAGTAATGAGCAGTGCACCAATCAAACTTGGATGCCCAAGTTTCGTTCTCCTAGGTTGAAGCATTCGTTTACAGGAACAGTTTGAATTTTTAGGTTTCACTCTGTTTTGTCCTATATTGACAGATGCAGTTCGAACTCTAAATCAAACAGGGTTTGTGCTAGCTTCTTGAAACATGACAAAATACTGTAGTTCTACGTTCAATCTCTAAGGTTTGTTTCCTCTTGATGTAGCCTAATGCAGGGACTGGCGAATAACACTTTTATTGAAAGGGGTTGCCAAACTTCCCAAAACTAGAGTCTTCTGAAATCTCAACATATATTTTTTTATCCAATCTTCATGGTACTTTCGAGTAATGATCAGTACACCAATCCCACTTGGATGCTCAAGTTTCCTTCTCCTACGTTGAAGCATTCGTTTGCAGTAACAGTTGAATTTTTAGGTTTCATTCTGCTTTCTCCTATATTGACAAATGTAGTTCAAACTCTAAATCATACACGGTTTGGGCTAGCTTCTTGAAACTTGACACAATAAAGTAGTTCTACATTCTATCCCTAAGGTTTGTTTCCTCTTGATGTAGCCTTCAGCACAGACTGGCGAATAACACTTTCAATGAAAGGCGTTGTTAGGCTGCCAAAAAACTAGAGTCTCCTGAAATCTCAACACATATTTTTTTCCGACCTTAATGATACTTTCAAGTAATGAGCAGTACACCAATCAAACTTAGATGCCCAAGTTTCGTTCTCCTAGGTTGATGCATTCGTTTGCAGTTACAGTTTGAATTTCTAGGTTTCACTCTGTTTTCTCCTATATTGACAGATGCAGCTAGAACTCTAAATCAAACATGGTTTGTGCTAGCTTCTTGAAACTTGACACAATAAAGTAGTTCTACGTTCTATCTCTAAGGTTTGTTTCCTCTTGATGTAGCCTAATGCAGGGACTGGCGAATAACACTTATATTGAAAGGGGTTGCCAAACTTTCAAAAACTAGAGTCTCCTGAAATCTCAACATACATTTTTTCATCCAATCTTCATGATACATTCAAGTAATGATCAGTACACCCTTCCCCCTTGGATGCCAAGTTTTGTTCTTCTAGGTTGAAGCATTCGTTTGCAGGAACAGTTTGAATTTTTAGGTTTCACTCTCTTTTCTCCTATATTGACAGATGCAGTTAGAACTTTAAATCAAACACGGTTTGTGCTAGCTACTTGAAACATGACACAATAAAGTAGTTCTACGTTCTATCCCTAAGGTTTGTTTCCTCTTGATATAGCCTTAAGCAGAGACTGGCGAATAACACATTCAATGAAAGGCATTGTTAGGCTGCCAAAAAACTACAGTCTCCTGAAATCTCATCATATATTTTTTCGTCCGACCTTCATGATACTTTCAAGTAATGAGCAGTGCACCAATCAAACTTCGATACCCAAGTTTCGTTCTCCTAGGTAGAAGCATTCGTTTGCAGGAACAGGTTGAATTTTTAGGTTTCACTCTGTTTTGTCCTATATTGACAGATGCAGTTCGAACTCTAAATCAAACACGGTTTGTGCTAGCTTCTTGAAACGTGACAAAATACTGTAGTTCTACGTTCTATCTCTAAGGTTTGTTTCCTCTTGATGTAGCCTAATGCAGTTACTGGCGAATAACACTTTTATTGAAAGGGGATGCCAAACTTCCAAAAACTAGAGTCTTCTGAAACTTCAACATATATTTTTGCATCCAATCTTCATGATACTTTCAAGTAATGAGAGTACACAAATCCCACTTGGATGCTCAAGTTTCATTCTCCTACGTTGAAGCATTCGTTTGCAGTAACAGATTTAATTTTTAGGTTTCACTGTTTTCTTCTATATTGACAATGTAGTTCAAACTCTAAATCATACACGGTTTGGGCTAGCTTCTTGAAACTTGACACAATAAAGTAGTTCTACATTCTATCCCTAAGGTTTGTTTTCTCTTGATGTAGCCTTCAGCACAGACTGGCGAATAACACTTTCAATGAAAGGCATTGTTAGGCTGCCAAAAAACTAGAGTCTCCTGAAATCTCAACACATATTTTTTTTCCGACCTTAATGATACTTTCAAGTAATGAGCAGTACACCAATCAAACTTGGATGCCCAAGTTTCGTTCTCCTAGGTTGATGCATTCGTTTGCAGGAACAGTTTGAATTTCTAGGTTTCACTCTGTTTTCTCCTATATTGACAGATGCAGCTAGAACTCTAAATCAAACACGGTTTGTGCTAGCTTGTTGAAACTTGACACAATAAAGTAGTTCTACGTTCTATCTCTAAGGTTTGTTTCCTCTTGATGTAGCCTAATGCAGAGACTGGCAAATAACACTTATATTGAAAGGGGTTGCCAAACTTTCAAAAAACTAGAGTCTCCTGAAATCTCAACATATATTTTTTCATCCAATCTTCATGATACATTCAAGTAATGATCAGTACACCATTCCCACTTGGATGCCCAAGTTTTGTTCTTCTAGGTTGAAGCATTCGTTTGCAGGAACAGTTTGAATTTTTAGGTTTCACTCTGTTTTCTCCTATATTGACAGATGCAGTTAGAACTTTAAATCAAACCCGGTTTGTGCTAGCTACATGAAACATGACACAATAAAGTAGTTCTACGTTCTATCCGTAAGGTTTGTTTCCTCTTGATGTAGCCTTAAGTAGAGACTGGCGAATAAGACATTCAATGAAAGGCGTTGTTAGGCTGCCAAAAAACTACAGTCTCCTGAAATCTCATCATATATTTTTTCTTCCGACCTTCATGATACTTTCAAGTAATGAGCAGTGCACCAATCAAACTTGGATGCCCAAGTTTCGTTCTCCTAGGTTGAAGCATTCGTTGCAGGAACAGTTTGAATTTTTAGGTTTCACTGTGTTTTGTCCTATATTGACAGATGCAGTTCGAACTCTAAATCAAACACGGTTTGTGCTAGCTTCTTGAAACTTGACAAAATACTGTAGTTCTACGTTCTATCTCTAAGATTTGTTTCCTCTTGATGTAGCCTAATGCAGTTACTGGCGAATAACACTTTTATTGAAAGGGGTTGCCAAACTTCCAAAAACTAGAGTCTTCTGAAATCTCAACATATATTTTTTTATCCAATCTTCATGATACTTTCGAGTAATGATCAGTACACCAATCCCACTTGGATGCTCAATTTTCCTTCTCCTACGTTGAAGCATTCGTTTGCACTAACAGTTTGAATTTTTAGGTTTCATTCTGCATTCTAATATATTGACAAATGTAGTTCAAACTTTAAATCATACACGGTTTGGGCTAGCTTCTTGAGACTTGACACAATAAAGTAGTTCTACATTCTATCCCTAAGGTTTGTTTCCTCTTGATGTAGCCTTCAGCACAGACTGGCGAATAACACTTTAAATGAAAGGCGTTGTTAGGCTGCTAAAAAATTGAGTCTCCTGAAATCTCAACACATATTTTTTTCCGACCTTAATGATACTTTCAAGTAATGAGCAATACACCAATCAAACTTGGATGCCCAAGTTTCGTTCTCCTAGGTTGATGCATTCGTTTGCAGTAACAGTTTGAATTTCTAGGTTTCACTCTGTTCTCTCCTATATTGACAGATGCAGCTAGAACTCTAAATCAAACACGGTTTGTGCTAGCTTCTTGAAATTTGACACAATAAAGTAGTTCTACGTTCTATCTCTAAGGTTTGTTTCCTCTTGATGTAGCCTAATGCAGGGACTGGCGAATAACACTTATATTGAAAGGGGTTGCAAAACTTTCAAAAAACTAGAGTCTCCTGAAATCTCAACATATATTTTTTCATCCAATCTTCATGATACATTCAAGTAATGATCAGTACACCATTCCCACTTGGATGCCCAAGTTTTGTTCTTCTAGGTTGAAGCATTCGTTTGCAGGAACAGTTTGAATTTTTAGGTTTCACTCTGTTTTCTCCTATACTGACAGATGCAGTTAGAACTTTAAATCAAACACGGTTTGTGCTAGCTACTTGAAACATGACACAATAAAGTAGTTCTACGTTCTATCCCTAAGGTTTGTTTCCTCTTGATGTAGCCTTAAGCAGAGACTGGCGAATAACACATTCAATGAAAGGCGTTGTTAGGCTGCCAAAAAACTACAGTCTCCTGAAATCTCATCATATATTTTTTCTTCCGACCTTCATGATACTTTCAAGTAATGAGCAGTGCACCAATCAAACTTGGATGCCCAAGTTTCGTTCTCCTAGGTTGAAGCATTCGTTTGCAGGAACAGTTTGAATTTTTAGGTTTCACTCTGTTTTGTCCTACATTGACAGATGCAGTTCGAACTCTAAATCAAACACGGTTTGTGCTAGCTTCTTGAAACTTGACAAAATACTGTATTTCTACGTTCTATCTCTAAGGTTTGTTTCCTCTTGATGTAGCCTAATGCAGTTACTGGCGAATAACACTTTTATTGAATGGGGTTGCCAAACATCCAAAAACTAGAGTCTTCTGAAATCTCAACATATATTTTTGCATCCAATCTTCATGATACTTTCGAGTAATGATCAGTACACCAATCCCACTTGGATGCTCAAGTTTCATTCTCCTACATTGAAGCATTCGTTTGCAGTAACAGTTTTAATTTTTAGGTTTCACTGTTTTCTTCTATATTGACAAATGTAGTTCAAACTCTAAATCATACACGGTTTGCGCTAGCTTCTTGAAACTTGACACAATAAAGTAGTTCTACATTCTATCCCTAAGGATTGTTTCCTCTTGATGTAGCCTTCAGCACAGACTGGCGAATAACACTTTCAATGAAAGGCGTTCTTAGGCTGCCAAAAACTAGAGTCTCCTGAAATCTCAACACATATTTTTTTCCGACCTTAATGATACTTTCAAGTAATGAGCAGTACACCAATCAAACTTGGATGCCCAAGTTTCGTTCTCCTAGGTTGATGCATTCGTTTGCAGTAACAGTTTGAATTTCTAGGTTTCACTCTGTTTTCTCCTATATTGACAGATGCAGCTAGAACTCTAAATCAAACACGGTTTGTGCTAGCTTCTTGAAACTTGACACAATAAAGTAGTTCTACGTTCTATCTCTAAGGTTTGTTTCCTCTTGATGTAGCCTAATGCAGGGACTGGCAAATAACACTTATATTGAAAGGGGTTGCCAAACTTTCAAAAAACTAGAGTCTCCTGAAATCTCAACATATATTTTTTCATCCAATCTTCATGATACATTCAAGTAATGATCAGTACACCATTCCCACTTGGATGCCCAAGTTTTGTACTTCTAGGTTGAAGCATTCGTTTGCAGGAACAGTTTGAATTTTTAGGTTTCACTCTGTTTTCTCCTATATTGACAGATGCAGTTAGAACTTTAAATCAAACACGGTTTGTGCTAGCTACTTGAAACATGACAAAATAAAGTAGTTCTACGTTCTATCCCTAAGGTTTGTTTCCTCTTGATGTAGCCTTAAGCAGAGACTGGCGAATAACACATTCGATGAAAGGCGTTGTTAGGCTGCCAAAAAACTACAGTCTCCTGAAATCTCATCATATATTTTTTCTTCCGACCTTCATGATACTTTCAAGTAATGAGCAGTGCACCAATCAAACTTGGATGCCCAAGTTTCGTTCTCCTAGGTTGAAGCATTCGTTTACAGGAACAGTTTGAATTTTTAGGTTTCACTCTGTTTTGTCCTATATTGACAGATGCAGTTCGAACTCTAAATCAAACAGGGTTTGTGCTAGCTTCTTGAAACATGACAAAATACTGTAGTTCTACGTTCTATCTCTAAGGTTTGTTTCCTCTTGATGTAGCCTAATGCAGGGACTGGCGAATAACACTTTTATTGAAAGGGGTTGCCAAACTTCCCAAAACTAGAGTCTTCTGAAATCTCAACATATATTTTTTTATCCAATCTTCATGGTACTTTCGAGTAATGATCAGTACACCAATCCCACTTGGATGCTCAAGTTTCCTTCTCCTACGTTGAAGCATTCGTTTGCAGTAACAGTTTGAATTTTTAGGTTTCATTCTGCTTTCTCCTATATTGACAAATGTAGTTCAAACTCTAAATCATACACGGTTTGGGCTAGCTTCTTGAAACTTGACACAATAAAGTAGTTCTACATTCTATCCCTAAGGTTTGTTTCCTCTTGATGTAGCCTTCAGCACAGACTGGCGAATAACACTTTCAATGAAAGGCGTTGTTAGGCTGCCAAAAAACTAGAGTCTCCTGAAATCTCAACACATTTTTTTTTCCGAACTTAATGATACTTTCAAGTAATGAGCAGTACACCAATCAAACTTGGATGCCCAAGTTTCGTTCTCCTAGGTTGATGCATTCGTTTGCAGTAACAGTTTGAATTTCTAGCTTTCACTCTGTTTTCTCCTTTATTGACAGATGCAGCTAGAACTCTAAATCAAACACGATTTGTGATAGCTTCTTGAAACTTGACACAATAAAGTAGTTCTACGTTCTATCTCTAATGTTTGTTTCCTCTCGATGTAGCCTAATGCAGGGACTGGCGAATAACACTTATATTGAAAGGGGTTGCCAAACTTTCAAAAAACTAGAGTCTCCTGAAATCTCAACATATATTTTTTCATCCAATCTTCATGATACATTCAAGTAATGATCAGTCCACCATTCCCACTTGGATGCCCAAGTTTTGTTCTTCTAGGTTGAAGCATTCGTTTGCAGGAACAGTTTGAATTTTTAGGTTTCACTCTGTTTTCTCCTATATTGACAGATGCAGTTAGAACTTTAAATCAAACACGGTTTGTGCTAGCTACTTGAAACATGACAAAATAAAGTAGTTCTACGTTCTATCCCTAAGGTTTGTTTCCTCTTGATGTAGCCTTAAGCAGAGACTGGCGAATAACACATTCAATGAAAGGCGTTGTTAGGCTGCCAAAAAACTACAGTCTCCTGAAATCTCATCATATATTTTTTCGTCCGACCTTCATGATACATTCAAGTAATGAGCAGTGCACCAATCAAACTTGGATACCCAAGTTTCGTTCTCCTAGGTTGAAGCATTCGTTTGCAGGAACAGTTTGAATTTTTAGGTTTCACTCTGTTTTGTCCTATATTGACAGATGCAGTTCGAACTCTAAATCAAACACGGTTTGTGCTAGCTTCTTGACATTGACAAAATACTGTAGTTCTACGTTCTATCTCTAAGGTTTGTTTCCTCTTGATGTAGCCTAATGCAGTTACTGGCGAATAACACTTTTATTGAAAGGGGTTGCCAAACTTCCCAAAACTAGAGTCTTCTGAAACTTCAACATATATTTTTGCATCCGATTTTCATGATACTTTCAAGTAATGATCAGTACACCAATCCCACTTGGATGCTCAAGTTTTATTCTCCTACATTGAAGCATTCGTTTGCAGGAACAGTTTGAATTTTTAGGTTTCACTCTGTTTTCTTCAATATTGACAAATGTAGTTCAAACTCTAAATCATACACGGTTTGGGCTAGCCTCTTGAAAATTGACATAATAAAGTAGTTCTACATTATATCCCTAAGGTTTGTTTCCTCTTGATGTAGCCTTCAGCACAGACTGGCGAATAACACTTTCAATGAAAGGCGTTGTTAGGCTGCCAAAAAACTAGAGTCTCCTGAAATCTCAACACATATTTTTTTTCCGACATTAATGATACTTTCAAGTAATGAGCAGTACACCAATCAAACTTGGATGCCCAAGTTTCGTTCTCCTAGGTTGATGCATTCGTTTGCAGTAACAGTTTGAATTTCTAGGTTTCACTCTGTTTTCTCCTATATTGACAGATGCAGCTAGAACTCTAAATCAAACACGGTTTGTGCTAGCTTCTTGAAACTTGACAAAATAAAGTAGTTCTACGTTCTATCTCTAAGGTTTGTTTCCTCTTGATGTAGCCTAAAGCAGGGACTGGCGAATAACACTTATATTGAAAGGGGTTGCCAAACTTTCAAAAAACTAGAGTCTCCTGAAATCTCAACATATATTTTTTCATCCAATCTTCATGATACATTCAAGTAATGATCAGTACACCATTCCCACTTGGATGCCCAAGTTTTGTTCTTCTAGGTTGAAGCATTCGTTTGCAGGAACAGTTTGAATTTTTAGGTTTCACTCTGTTTTCTCCTATATTGACAGATGCAGTTAGAACTTTAAATCAAACACGGTTTGTGCTAGCTACTTGAAACATGACACAATAAAGTTGTTCTACGTTCTA
This sequence comes from Callospermophilus lateralis, assembly GCF_048772815.1. Classification (NCBI taxonomy): domain Eukaryota; kingdom Metazoa; phylum Chordata; class Mammalia; order Rodentia; family Sciuridae; genus Callospermophilus; species Callospermophilus lateralis. Next base: position 121,022 of record NW_027514726.1, on the reverse strand, counting down.
TCCCTAAGGTTTGTTTCCTCTTGTTGTAGCCTTAAGCAGAGACTGGCGAATAACACATTCGATGAAAGGCGTTGTTAGGCTGCCAAAAAACTACAGTCTCCTGAAATCTCATCATATATTTTTTCTTCCGACCTTCATGATACTTTCAAGTAATGAGCAGTGCACCAATCAAACTTGGATGCCCAAGTTTCGTTCTCCTAGGTTGAAGCATTCGTTTGCAGGAACAGTTTGAATTTTTAGGTTTCACTCTGTTTTGTCCTATATTGACAGATGCAGTTCGAACTCTAAATCAAACACGGTTTGTGCTAGCTTCTTGAAACTTGACAAAATACTGTAGTTCTACGTTCTATCTCTAAGGTTTGTTTCCTCTTGATGTAGCCTAATGCAGTTATTGGCGAATAACACTTTTATTGAAAGGGGTTGCCAAACTTCCAAAAACTAGAGTCTTCTGAAATCTCAACATATATTTTTGCATCCAATCTTCATGATACTTTCAAGTAATGATCAGTACACCAATCCCACTTGGATGCTCAAGTTTCATTCTCCTACGTTGAAGCATTCGTTTGCAGTAACAGTTTTAATTTTCAGGTTTCACTGTTTTCTTCTATATTGACAAATGTAGTTCAAACTCTAAATCATACACGGTTTGGGCTAGCTTCTTGAAACTTGACACAATAAAGTAGTTCTACATTCTATCCCTAAGGGTTGTTTCCTCTTGATGTAGCCTTCAGCACAGACTGGCGAATAACACTTTCAATGAAAGGCGTTGTTAGGCTGCCAAATAACTAGAGTCTCCTGAAATCTCAACACATATTTTTTTCCGACCTTAATGATACTTTCAAGTAATGAGCAGTACACCAATCAAACTTGGATGCCCAAGTTTCGTTCTCCTAGGTTGATGCATTCGTTTGCAGTAACAGTTTGAATTTCTAGGTTTCACTCTGTTTTCTCCTTTATTGACAGATGCAGCTAGAACTCTAAATCAAACACGATTTGTGATAGCTTCTTGAAAATTGACACAATAAAGTAGTTCTACGTTCTATCTCTAATGTTTGTTTCCTCTCGATGTAGCCTAATGCAGGGACTGGCGAATAACACTTATATTGAAAGGGGTTGCCAAACTTTCAAAAAACTAGAGTCTCCTGAAATCTCAACATATATTTTTTCATCCAATCTTCATGATACATTCAAGTAATGATCAGTCCACCATTCCCACTTGGATGCCCAAGTTTTGTTCTTCTAGGTTGAAGCATTCGTTTGCAGGAACAGTTTGAATTTTTAGGTTTCACTCTGTTTTCTCCTATATTGACAGATGCAGTTAGAACTTTAAATCAAACACGGTTTGTGCTAGCTACTTGAAACATGACAAAATAAAGTAGTTCTACGTTCTATCCCTAAGGTTTGTTTCCTCTTGATGTAGCCTTAAGCAGAGACTGGCGAATAACACATTCAATGAAAGGCGTTGTTAGGCTGCCAAAAAACTACAGTCTCCTGAAATCTCATCATATATTTTTTCGTCCGACCTTCATGATACATTCAAGTAATGAGCAGTGCACCAATCAAACTTGGATACCCAAGTTTCGTTCTCCTAGGTTGAAGCATTCGTTTGCAGGAACAGTTTGAATTTTTAGGTTTCACTCTGTTTTGTCCTATATTGACAGATGCAGTTCGAACTCTAAATCAAACACGGTTTGTGCTAGCTTCTTGACATTGACAAAATACTGTAGTTCTACGTTCTATCTCTAAGGTTTGTTTCCTCTTGATGTAGCCTAATGCAGTTACTGGCGAATAACACTTTTATTGAAAGGGGTTGCCAAACTTCCCAAAACTAGAGTCTTCTGAAACTTCAACATATATTTTTGCATCCGATTTTCATGATACTTTCAAGTAATGATCAGTAAACCAATCCCACTTGGATGCTCAAGTTTCATTCTCCTACGTTGAAGCATTCGTTTGCAGTTACAGTTTGAATTTCTAGGTTTCACTCTGTTTTCTCCTATATTGACATATGCAGCTAGAACTCTAAATCAAACACGGTTTGTGCTAGCTTGTTGAAACTTGACACAATAAAGTAGTTCTACGTTCTATCTCTAAGGTTTGTTTCCTCTTGATGTAGCCTAATGCAGGGACTGGCGAATAACACTTATATTGAAAGGGGTTGCCAAACTTTCAAAAAACTAGAGTCTCCTGAAATCTCAACATATATTTTTTCATCCAATCTTCATGATACATTCAAGTAATGATCAATACACCATTCCCACTTGGATGCCCAAGTTTTGTTCTTCTAGGTTGAAGCATTCGTTTGCAGGAACAGTTTGAATTTTTAGGTTTCACTCTGTTTTCTCCTATATTGACAGATGCAGTTAGAACTTTAAATCAAACACGGTTTGTGCTAGCTACTTGAAACATGACACAATAAAGTAGTTCTACCTTCTATCCCTAAGGTTTGTTTCCTCTTGATGTAGCCTTAAGCAGAGACTGTCGAATAACATATTCAATGAAAGGCGTTGTTAGGCTGCCAAAAAACTACAGTCTCCTGAAATCTCATCATATATTTTTTCTTCCGACCTTCATGATACTTTCAAGTAATGAGCAGTGCACCAATCAAACTTGGATGCCCAAGTTTCGTTCTCCTAGGTTGAAGAATTCGTTTGCAAGAACACTTTGAATTTTTAGGTTTCACTCTGTTTTGTCCTATATTGACAGATGCAGTTCGAACTCTAAATCAAACACGGTTTGGGCTAGCTTCATGAAACTTGACAAAATACTATAGTTCTACGTTCTATCTCTAAGGTTTGTTTCCTCTTGATGTAGCCTAATGCAGGGACTGGCGAATAACACTTTTATTGAAAGGGGTTGCCGAACTTCCAAAAACTAGAGTTTTCTGAAATCTCAACATATATTTTTTCATCCAATCTTCATGATACTTTCAAGTAATGATCAGTACACCAATCCCACTTGGATGCTCAAGTTTCATTCTCCTACATTGAAGCATTCGTTTGCAGGAACAGTTTGAATTTTTAGGTTTCACTCTGTTTCTCCTATATTGACAAATGTAGTTCAAACTCTAAATCATACACGGTTTGGGCTAGCCTCTTGAAAATTGACATAATAAAGTAGTTCTACATTATATCCCTAAGGTTTGTTTCCTCTTGATGTAGACTTCAGCACAGACTGGCGAATAACACTTTCAATGAAAGGCGTTGTTAGGCTGCCAAAAAACTAGAGTCTCCTGAAATCTCAACACATATTTTTTTTCCGACATTAATGATACTTTCAAGTAATGAGCAGTACACCAATCAAACTTGGATGCCCAAGTTTCGTTCTCCTAGGTTGATGCATTCGTTTGCAGTAACAGTTTGAATTTCTAGGTTTCACTCTGTTTTCTCCTATATTGACAGATGCAGCTAGAACTCTAAATCAAACACGGTTTGTGCTAGCTTCTTGAAACTTGACAAAATAAAGTAGTTCTACGTTCTATCTCTAAGGTTTGTTTCCTCTTGATGTAGCCTAAAGCAGGGACTGGCGAATAACACTTATATTGAAAGGGGTTGCCAAACTTTCAAAAAACTAGAGTCTCCTGAAATCTCAACATATATTTTTTCATCCAATCTTCATGATACATTCAAGTAATGATCAGTACACCATTCCCACTTGGATGCCCAAGTTTTGTTCTTCTAGGTTGAAGCATTCGTTTGCAGGAACAGTTTGAATTTTTAGGTTTCACTCTGTTTTCTCCTATATTGACAGATGCAGTTAGAACTTTAAATCAAACACGGTTTGTGCTAGCTACTTGAAACATGACACAATAAAGTTGTTCTACGTTCTATCCCTAAGGTTTGTTTCCTCTTGTTGTAGCCTTAAGCAGAGACTGGCGAATAACACATTCGATGAAAGGCGTTGTTAGGCTGCCAAAAAACTACAGTCTCCTGAAATCTCATCATATATTTTTTCTTCCGACCTTCATGATACTTTCAAGTAATGAGCAGTGCACCAATCAAACTTGGATGCCCAAGTTTCGTTCTCCTAGGTTGAAGCATTCGTTTGCAGGAACAGTTTGAATTTTTAGGTTTCACTCTGTTTTGTCCTATATTGACAGATGCAGTTCGAACTCTAAATCAAACACGGTTTGTGCTAGCTTCTTGAAACTTGACAAAATACTGTAGTTCTACGTTCTATCTCTAAGGTTTGTTTCCTCTTGATGTAGCCTAATGCAGTTATTGGCGAATAACACTTTTATTGAAAGGGGTTGCCAAACTTCCAAAAACTAGAGTCTTCTGAAATCTCAACATATATTTTTGCATCCAATCTTCATGATACTTTCAAGTAATGATCAGTACACCAATCCCACTTGGATGCTCAAGTTTCATTCTCCTACGTTGAAGCATTCGTTTGCAGTAACAGTTTTAATTTTCAGGTTTCACTGTTTTCTTCTATATTGACAAATGTAGTTCAAACTCTAAATCATACACGGTTTGGGCTAGCTTCTTGAAACTTGACACAAAAAAGTAGTTCTACATTCTATCCCTAAGGTTTGTTTCCTCTTGATGTAGCCTTCAGCACAGACTGGCGAATAACACTTTCAATGAAAGGCGTTGTTAGGCTGCCAAAAAACTAGAGTCTCCTGAAATCTCAACACATATTTTTTTCCGACCTTAATGATACTTTCAAGTAATGAGCAGTACACCAATCAAACTTGGATGCCCAAGTTTCGTTCTCCTAGGTTGATGCATTCGTTTGCAGTAACAGTTTGAATTTCTAGGTTTCACTCTGTTTTCTCCTATATTGACAGATGCAGCTAGAACTCTAAATCAAACACGGTTTGTGCTAGCTTCTTGAAACTTGACACAATAAAGTAGTTCTACGTTCTATCTCTAAGGTTTGTTTCCTCTTGATGTAGCCTAATGCAGGGACTGGCGAATAACACTTATATTGAAAGGGGTTGCCAAACTTTCAAAAAACTAGAGTCTCCTGAAATCTCAACATATATTTTTTCATCCAATCTTCATGATACATTCAAGTAATGATCAGTACACCATTCCCACTTGGATGCCCAAGTTTGGTTCTTCTAGGTTGAAGCATTCGTTTGCAGGAACAGTTTGAATTTTTAGGTTTCACTCTGTTTTCTCCTATATTGACAGATGCAGTTAGAACTTTAAATCAAACACGGTTTGTGCTAGCTACTTGAAACATGACACAATAAAGTAGTTCTACGTTCTATCCCTAAGGTTTGTTTCCTCTTGATGTAGCCTTAAGCAGAGACTGGCGAATAACACATTCAATGAAAGGCATTGTTAGGCTGCCAAAAAACTACAGTCTCCTGAAATCTCATCATATATTTTTTTCTTCCGACCTTCATGATACTTTCAAGTAATGAGCAGTGCACCAATCAAACTTGGATGCCCAAGTTTCGTTCTCCTAGGTTGAAGCATTCGTTTGCAGGAACAGTTTGAATTTTTAGGTTTCACTCTGTTTTGTCCTATATTGACAGATGCAGTTCGAACTCTAAATCAAACACGGTTTGTGCTAGCTTCTTGCAACTTGACAAAATACTCTAGTTCTACGTTCTATCTCTAAGGTTTGTTTCCTCTTGATGTAGCCTAATGCAGGGACTGGCGAATAACACTTTTATTGAAAGGGGTTGCCAAACTTCCAAAAACGAGAGTCTTCTGAAATCTCAACATATATTTTTTTATCCAATCTTCATGATACTTTCGAGTAATGATCAGTACACCAATCCCACTTGGATGCTCAAGTTTCATTCTCCTACGTTGAAGCATTCGTTTGCAGTAACAGTTTGAATTTTTAGGTATCACTGTTTTCTTCTATATTGACAAATGTAGTTCAAACTCTAAATCATACACGGTTTGGGCTAGCTTCTTGAAACTTGACACAATAAAGTAGTTCTACATTCTATCCCTAAGGTTTGTTTCCTCTTGATGTAGCCTTCAGCACAGACTGGCGAATAACACTTTCAATGAAAGGCGTTGTTAGGCTGCCAAAAAACTAGAGTCTCCTGAAATCTCAACACATATTTTTTTTCCGACCTTAATGATACTTTCAAGTAATGAGCAGTACACCAATCAAACTTGGATGCCCAAGTTTCTTTCTCCTAGGTTGATGCATTCGTTTGCAGTAACAGTTTGAATTTCTAGGTTTCACTCTGTTTTCTCCTATATTGACAGATGCAGCTAGAACTCTAAATCAAACACGGTTTGTGCTAGCTTCTTGAAACTTGACACAATAAAGTAGTTCTACGTTCTATCTCTAAGGTTTGTTTCCTCTTGATGTAGCCTAATGCAGGGACTGGCGAATAACACTTATATTGAAAGGGGTTGCCAAACTTTCAAAAAACTAGAGTCTCCTGAAATCTCAACATATATTTTTTCATCCAATCTTCATGATACATTCAAGTAATGATCAGTACACCATTCCCACTGGATGCCCAAGTTTTGTTCTTCTAGGTTGAAGCATTCGTTTGCAGGAACAGTTTGAATTTTTAGGTTTCACTCTGTTTTCTCCTATATTGACAGATGCAGTTAGAACTTTAAATCAAACACGGTTTGTGCTAGCTATTTGAAACATGACACAATAAATTAGTTCTACGTTCTATCCCTAAGGTTTGTTTCCTCTTGATGTAGCCTTAAGCAGAGACTGGCGAATAACACATTCAATGAAAGGCGTTGTTAGGCTGCAAAAAACTACAGTCTCCTGAAATCTCATCATATATTTTTTCTTCCGACCTTCATGATACTTTCAAGTAATGAGCAGTGCACCAATCAAACTTGGATGCCCAAGTTTCTTTCTCCTAGGTTGAAGCATTCGTTTGCAGGAACAGTTTGAATTTTTAGGTTTCACTCTGTTTTGTCCTATATTGACAGATGCAGTTCGAACTCTAAATCAAACACGGTTTGTGCTAGCTTCTTGAAACTTGACAAAATACTGTAGTTCTACGTTCTATCTCTAAGGTTTGTTTCCTCTTGATGTAGCCTAATGCAGGGACTGGCGAATAACACTTTTATTGAAAGGGGTTGCCAAACTTCCAAAAACTAGAGTCTTCTGAAATCTCAACATATATTTTTGCATCCAATCTTCATGATACTTTCAAGTAATGATCAGTACACCAATCCCACTTGGATGCTCAAGTTTCATTCTCCTACGTTGAAGCATTCGTTTGCAGTAACAGTTTTAATTTTTAGGTTTCACTGTTTTCTTCTATATTGACAAATGTAGTTCAAACTCTAAATCATACACGGTTTGGGCTAGCTTCTTGAAATTTGACACAATAAAGTAGTTCTATATTCTATCCCTAAGGTTTGTTTCCTCTTGATGTAGCCTTCAGCACAGACTGGCGAATAACACTTTCAATGAAAGGCGTTGTTAGGCTGCCAAAAAACTAGAGTCTCCTGAAATCTCAACACATATTTTTTTCCGACCTTAATGATACTTTCAAGTAATGAGCAGTACACCAATCAAACTTGGATGCCCAAGTTTCGTTCTCCTAGGTTGATGCATTCGTTTGCAGTAACAGTTTGAATTTCTAGGTTTCACTCTGTTTTCTCCTATATTGACAGATGCAGCTAGAACTCTAAATCAAACACGGTTTGTGCTAGCTTCTTGAAACTTGACACAATAAAGTAGTTCTACGTTCTATCTCTAAGGTTTGTTTCCTCTTGATGTAGCCTTAAGCAGAGACTGGCGAATAACACATTCAATGAAAGGCGTTGTTAGGCTGCCAAAAAACTACAGTCTCCTGAAATCTCATCATATATTTTTTCTTCCGACCTTCATGATACTTTCAAGTATTGAGCAGTGCACCAATCAAACTTGAATGCCCAAGTTTTGTTCTCCTAGGTTGAAGCATTCGTTTGCAGGAACAGTTTGAATTTTTAGGTTTCACTCTGTTTTGTCCTATATTGACAGATGCAGTTCGAACTCTAAATCAAACACGGTTTGTGCTAGCTTCTTGAAACTTGACAAAATACTGTAGTTCTACGTTCTATCTGTAAGGTTTGTTTCCTCTTGATGTAGCCTAATGCAGTTACTGGCGAATAACACTTTTATTGAAAGGGGTTGCCAAACTTCCAAAAACTAGAGTCTTCTGAAATCTCAACATATATTTTGGCATCCAATCTTCATGATACTTTCGAGTAATGATCAGTACACCAATCCCACTTGGATGCTCAAGTTTCATTCTCCTACGTTGAAGCATTCGTTTGCAGTAACAGTTTGAATTTTTAGGTTTCACTGTTTTCTTCTATATTGACAAATGTAGTTCAAACTCTAAATCATACACGGTTTGGGCTAGCTTCTTGAAACTTGACACAATAAAGTAGTTCTACATTCTATCCCTAAGGTTTGTTTCCTCTTGATGTAGCCTTCAGCACAGACTGGCGAATAACACTTTCAATGAAAGGCGTTGTTAGGCTGCCAAAAAACTAGAGTCTCCTGAAATCTCAACACATATTTTTTTTCCGACCTTAATGATACTTTCAAGTAATGAGCAGTACACCAATCAAACTTGGATGCCCAAGTTTCGTTCTCCTAGGTTGATGCATTCGTTTGCAGTTACAGTTTGAATTTCTAGGTTTCACTCTGTTTTCTCCTATATTGACAGATGCAGCTAGAAATCTAAATCAAACACGGTTTGTGCTAGCTTCTTGAAACTTGACACAATAAAGTAGTTCTACGTTCTATCTCTAAGGTTTGTTTCCTCTTGATGTAGCCTAATGCAGGGACTGGCGAATAACACTTATATTGAAAGGGGTTGCCAAACTTTCAAAAAACTAGAGTCTCCTGAAATCTCAACATATATTTTTTCATCCAATCTTCATGATACATTCAAGTAATGATCAGTACACCATTCCCACTTGGATGCCCAAGTTTTGTTCTTCTAGGTTGAAGCATTCGTTTGCAGGAACAGTTTGAATTTTTAGGTTTCACTCTGTTTTCTCCTATATTGACAGATGCAGTTAGAACTTTAAATCAAACACGGTTTGTGCTAGCTATTTGAAACATGACACAATAAAGTAGTTCTACGTTCTATCCCTAAGGTTTGTTTCCTCTTGATGTAGCCTTAAGCAGAGACTGGCGAATAACACATTCAATGAAAGGCGTTGTTAGGCTGCCAAAAAACTACAGTCTCCTGAAATCTCATCATATATTTTTTCTTCCGACCTTCATGATACTTTCAAGTAATGAGCAGTGCACCAATCAAACTTGGATGCCCAAGTTTCGTTCTCCGAGGTGAAGCATTCGTTTGCAGGAACAGTTTGAATTTTTAGGTTTCACTCTGTTTTGTCCTATACTGACAGATGCAGTTCGAACTCTAAATCAAACACGGTTTGTGCTAGCTTCTTGAAACTTGACAAAATACTCTAGTTCTACGTTCTATCTCTAAGGTTTGTTTCCTCTTGATGTAGCCTAATGCAGGGACTGGCGAATAACACTTATATTGAAAGGGGTTGCCAAACTTTCAAAAAACTAGAGTCTCCTGAAATCTCAACATATATTTTTTCATCCAATCTTCATGATACATTCAAGTAATGATCAGTACACCATTCCCACTTGGATGCCCAAGTTTTGTTCTTCTAGGTTGAAGCATTCGTTTGCAGGAACAGTTTGAATTTTTAGGTTTCACTCTGTTTTCTCCTATATTGACCGATGCAGTTAGAACTTTAAATCAAACACGGTTTGTGCTAGCTATTTGAAACATGACACAATAAAGTAGTTCTACGTTCTATCCCTAAGGTTTGTTTCCTCTTGATGTAGCCTTAAGCAGAGACTGGCGAATAACACATTCAATGAAAGGCGTTGTTAGGCTGCCAAAAACTACAGTCTCCTGAAATCTCATCATATATTTTTTCTTCCGACCTTCATGATACTTTCAAGTAATGAGCAGTGCACCAATGAAACTTGGATGCCCAAGTTTCGTTCGCCGAGGTGAAGCATTCGTTTGCAGGAACAGTTTGAATTTTTAGGTTTCACTCTGTTTTGTCCTATATTGACAGATGCAGTTCGAACTCTAAATCAAACACGGTTTGTGCTAGCTTCTTGAAACTTGACAAAATACTCTAGTTCTACGTTCTATCTCTAAGGTTTGTTTCCTCTTGATGTAGCCTAATGCAGGGACTGGCGAATAACACTTTTATTGAAAGGGGTTGCCAAACTTCCAAAAACGAGAGTCTTCTGAAATCTCAACATATATTTTTTTATCCAATCTTCATGATACTTTCGAGTAATGATCAGTACACCAATCCCACTTGGATGCTCAAGTTTCATTCTCCTACGTTGAAGCATTCGTTTGCAGTAACAGTTTTAATTTTTAGGTTTCACTGTTTTCTTCTATATTGACAAATGTAGTTCAAACTCTAAATCATACACGGTTTGGGCTAGCTTCTTGAAACTTGACACAATAAAGTAGTTCTACATTCTATCCCTAAGGTTTGTTTCCTCTTCATGTAGCCTTCAGCACAGACTGGCGAATAACACTTTCAATGAAAGGCGTTGTTAGGCTGCCAAAAAACTAGAGTCTCCTGAAATCTCAACACATATTTTTTTCCGACCTTAATGATACTTTCAAGTAATGAGCAGTACACCAATCAAACTTGGATGCATAAGTTTCGTTCTCCTAGGTTGATGCATTCGTTTGCAGTAACAGTTTGAATTTCTAGGTTTCACTCTGTTTTCTCCTATATTGACAGATGCAGCTAGAACTCTAAATCAAACACGGTTTGTGCTAGCTTCTTGAAACTTGACACAATAAAGTAGTTCTACGTTCTATCTCTAAGGTTTGTTTCCTCTTGATGTAGCCTAATGCAGGGACTGGCGAATAACACTTATATTGAAAGGGGTTGCCAAACTTTCAAAAAACTAGAGTCTCCTGAAATCTCAACATATATTTTTTCATCCAATCTTCATGATACATTCAAGTAATGATCAGTACACCATTCCCACTTGGATGCCCAAGTTTTGTTCTTCTAGGTTGAAGCATTCGTTTGCAGGAACAGTTTGAATTTTTAGGTTTCACTCTGTTTTCTCCTATATTGACAGATGCAGTTAGAACTTTAAATCAAACACGGTTTGTGCTAGCTTCTTGAAACATGACACAATAAAGTAGTTCTACTTTCTATCCCTAAGGTTTGTTTCCTTTTGATTTAACCTTAAGCATAGACTGGCGAATAACACATTCAATGAAAGGCGTTGTTAGGCTGCCAAAAAACTACAGTCTCCTGAAATCTCATCATATATTTTTTCTTCCGACCTTCATGATACTTTCAAGTAATGAGCAGTGCACCAATCAAACTTGGATGCCCAAGTTTCGTTCTCCTAGGTTGAAGCATTCGTTTGCAGGAACAGTTTGAATTTTTAGGTTTCACTCTGTTTTGTCCTATATTGACAGATGCAGTTCAAACTCTAAATCAAACACGGTTTGTGCTAGCTTCTTGAAACTTGACAAAATACTGTAGTTCTACGTTCTATCTGTAAGGTTTGTTTCCTCTTGATGTAGCCTAATGCAGTTACTGGCGAATAACACTTTTATTGAAAGGGGTTGCCAAACTTCCAAAAACTAGAGTCTTCTGAAATCTCAACATATATTTTTGCATCCAATCTTCATGATACTTTCGAGTAATGATCAGTACACCAATCCCCCTTGGATGCTCAAGTTTCATTCTCCTACGTTGAAGCATTCGTTTGCAGTAACAGTTTGAATTTTTAGGTTTCACTGTTTTCTTCTATAATGACAAATGTAGTTCAAACTCTAAATCATACACGGTTTGGGCTAGCTTCTTGAAACTTGACACAATAAAGTAGTTCTACATTCTATCCCTAAGGTTTGTTTAATCTTGATGTAGCCTTCAGCACAGACTGGCGAATAACACTTTCAATGAAAGGCGTTGTTAGGCTGCCAAAAAACTAGAGTCTCCTGAAATCTCAACACATATTTTTTTTCCGACCTTAATGATACTTTCAAGTAATGAGCAGTACACCAATCAAACTTGGATGCCCAAGTTTCGTTCTCCTAGGTTGATGCATTCGTTTGCAGTTACAGTTTGAATTTCTAGGTTTCACTCTGTTTTCTCCTATATTGACAGATGCAGCTAGAAATCTAAATCAAACACGGTTTGTGCTAGCTTCTTGAAACTTGACACAATAAAGTAGTTCTACGTTCTATCTCTAAGGTTTGTTTCCTCTTGATGTAGCCTAATGCAGGGACTGGCGAATAACACTTATATTGAAAGGGGTTGCCAAACTTTCAAAAAACTAGAGTCTCCTGAAATCTCAACATATATTTTTTCATCCAATCTTCATGATCCATTCAAGTAATGATCAGTACACCATTCCCACTTGGATGCCCAAGTTTTGTTCTTCTAGGTTGAAGCATTCGTTTGCAGGAACAGTTTGAATTTTTAGGTTTCACTCTGTTTTCTCCTATATTGACAGATGCAGTTAGAACTTTAAATCAAACACGGTTTGTGCTAGCTATTTGAAACATGACACAATAAAGTAGTTCTACGTTCTATCCCTAAGGTTTGTTTCCTCTTGATGTAGCCTTAAGCAGAGACTGGCGAATAACACATTCAATGAAAGGCGTTGTTAGGCTGCCAAAAAACTACAGTCTCCTGAAATCTCATCATATATTTTTTCTTCCGACCTTCATGATACTTTCAAGTAATGAGCAGTGCACCAATCAAACTTGGATGCCCAAGTTTCGTTCTCCGAGGTGAAGCATTCGTTTGCAGGAACAGTTTGAATTTTTAGGTTTCACTCTGTTTTGTCCTATATTGACAGATGCAGTTCGAACTCTAAATCAAACACGGTTTGTGCTAGCTTCTTGAAACTTGACAAAATACTGTAGTTCTACGTTCTATCTCTAAGGTTTGTTTCCTCTTGATGTAGCCTAATGCAGGGACTGGCGAATAACACTTTTATTGAAAGGGTTTGCCAAACTTCCCAAAACTAGAGTCTTCTGAAATCTCAACATATATTTTTTTATCCAATCTTCATGATACTTTCAAGTAATGATCAGTACACCAATCCCACTTGGATGCTCAAGTTTCCTTCTCCTACATTGAAGCATTCGTTTGCAGTAACAGTTTGAATTTTTAGGTTTAATTCTGCTTTCTCCTATATTGACAAATGTAGTTCAAACTCTAAATCATACACGGTTTGGGCTAGCTTCTTGAAACTTGACACAATAAAGTAGTTCTACATTCTATCCCTATGGTTTGTTTCCTCTTGATGTAGCCTTCAGCACAGACTGGCGAATAACACTTTCAATGAAAGGCGTTGTTAGCCTGCCAAAAAACTACAGTCTCCTGAAATCTCAACACATATTTTTTTCCGACCTTAATGATACTTTCAAGTAATGAGCAGTACACCAATCAAACTTGGATGCCCAAGTTTCGTTCTCCTAGGTTGATGCATTCGTTTGCAGTTACAGTTTGAATTTCTAGGTTTCACTCTGTTTTCTCCTATATTGACATATGCAGCTAGAACTCTAAATCAAACACGGTTTGTGCTAGCTTCTTGAAACTTGACACAATAAAGTAGTTCTACGTTCTATCTATAAGGTTTGTTTCCTCTTGATGTAGCCTAATGCAGGGACTGGCGAATAACACTTATATTGAAAGGGGTTGCCAAACTTTCAAAAAACTAGAGTCTCCTGAAATCTCAACATATATTTTTTCATCCAATCTTCATGATACATTCAAGTAATGATCAGTACACCATTCCCACTTGGATGCCCAAGTTTTGTTCTTCTAGGTTGAAGCATTTGTTTGCAGGAACAGTTTGAATTTTTAGGTTTCACTCTGTTTTCTCCTATATTGACAGATGCAGTTACAACTTTAAATCAAACACGGTTTGTGCTAGCTACTTGAAACATGACACAATAATGTAGTTCTACGTTCTATCCCTAAGGTTTGTTTCCTCTTGATGTACCCTTAAGCAGAGACTGGCGAATAACACATTCAATGAAAGGCGTTGTTAGGCTGCCAAAAAACTACAGTCTCCTGAAATCTCATCATATATTTTTTCTTCCGACCTTCATGATACTTTCAAGTAATGAGCAGTGCACCAATCAAACTTGGATGCCCAAGTTTCGTTCTCCTAGGTTGAAGCATTCGTTTGCAGGAACAGTTTGAATTTTTAGGTTTCACTCTGTTTTGTCCTATATTGACAGATGCAGTTCGAACTCTAAATCAAACACGGTTTGTGCTAGCTTCTTGAAACTTGACAAAATACTGTAGTTCTACGTTCTATCTCTAAGGTTTGTTTCCTCTTGATGTAGCCTAATGCAGTTACTGGCGAATAACACTTTTATTGAAAGGGGTTGCCAAACTTCCAAAAACTAGAGTCTTCTGAAATCTCAACATATATTTTTGCATCCAATCTTCATGATACTTTCGAGTACTGATCAGTACACCAATCCCACTTGGATGCTCAAGTTTCATTCTCCTACCTTGAAGCATTCGTTTGCAGTAACACTTTTAATTTTTAGGTTTCACTGTTTTCTTCTATATTGACAAATGTAGTTCAAACTCTAAATCATACACGGTTTGGGCTAGCTTCTTGAAACTTGACACAATAAAGTAGTTCTACTTTCTATCCCTAATGTTTGTTTCCTCTTGATGTAGCCTTCAGCACAGACTGGCGAATAACACTTTCAATGAAAGGCGTTGTTAGGCTGCCAAAAAACTAGAGTCTCCTGAAATCTCAACACATATTTTTTTCCGACCTTAATGATACTTTCAAGTAATGAGCAGTACACCAATCAAACTTGGATGCCCAAGTTTCGTTCTCCTAGGTTGATGCAATCGTTTGCAGTAACAGTTTGAATTTCTAGGTTTCACTCTGTTTTCTCCTATATTGACAGATGCAGCTAGAACTCTAAATCAAACACGGTTTGTGCTAGCTTCTTGAAACTTGACACAATAAAGTAGTTCTACGTTCTATCTCTAAGGTTTGTTTCCTCTTGATGTAGCCTAATGCAGGGACTGGCGAATAACACTTATATTGAAAGGGGTTGCCAAACTTTCAAAAAACTAGAGTCTCCTGAAATCTCAACATATATTTTTTGATCCAATCTTCATGATACATTCAAGTAATGATCAGTACACCATTCCCACTTGGATGCCCAAGTTTTGTTCTTCTAGGTTGAAGCATTCGTTTGCAGGAACAGTTTGAATTTTTAGGTTTCACTCTGTTTTCTCCTATATTGACAGATGCAGTTAGAACTTTAAATCAAACACGGTTTGTGCTAGCTACTTGAAACATGACACAATAAAGTAGTTCTACGTTCTATCCCTAAGGTTTGTTTCCTCTTGATGTAGCCTTAAGCAGAGACTGGCGAATAACACATTCAATGAAAGGCGTTGTTAGGCTGCCAAAAAACTACAGTCTCCTGAAATCTCATCATATATTTTTTCTTCCGACCTTCATGATACTTTCAAGTAATGAGCAGTGCACCAGTCAAACTTGGATGCCCAAGTTTCGTTCTCCTAGGTTGAAGCATTCGTTTGCAGGAACAGTTTGAATTTTTAGGTTTCACTCTGTTTTGTCCTATATTGACAGATGCAGTTCGAACTCTAAATCAAACACGGTTTGTGCTAGCTTCTTGAAACTTGACAAAATACTCTAGTTCTACGTTCTATCTCTAAGGTTTGTTTCCTCTTGATGTAGCCTAATGCAGGGACTGGCGAATAACACTTTTATTGAAAGGGGTTGCCAAACTTCCCAAAACTAGAGTCTTCTGAAATCTCAACATATATTTTTTTATCCAATCTTCATGATACTTTCGAGTAATGATCAGTACACCAATCCCACTTGGATGCTCAAGTTTCCTTCTCCTACGTTGAAGCATTCGTTTGCAGTAACAGTTTGAATTTTAGGTTTCATTCTGCTTTCTCCTATATTGACAAATGTAGTTCAAACTCTAAATCATACACGGTTTGGGCTAGCTTCTTGAAACTTGACACAATAAAGTAGTTCTACATTCTATCCCTAAGGTTTGTTTCCTCTTGATGTAGCCTTCAGCACAGACTGGCGAATAACACTTTAAATGAAAGGCGTTGTTAGGCTGCCAAAAATCTAGAGTCTCCTGAAATCTCAACACATATTTTTTTCCGACCTTAATGATACTTTCAAGTAATGAGCAGTACACCAATCAAACTTGGATGCCCAAGTTTCGTTCTCCTAGGTTGATGCATTCGTTTGCAGTAACAGTTTGAATTTCTAGGTTTCACTCTGTTTTCTCCTATATTGACAGATGCAGCTAGAACTCTAAATCAAACACGGTTTGTGCTAGCTTCTTGAAACTTGACACAATAAAGTAGTTCTACGTTCTATCTCTAAGGTTTGTTTCCTCTTGATGTAGCCAAATGCAGGGACTGGCGAATAACACTTATATTGAAAGGGGTTGCCAAACTTTCAAAAAACTAGAGTCTCCTGAAATCTCAACATATATTTTTTCATCCAATATTCATGATACATTCAAGTAATGATCAGTACACCATTCCCACTTGGATGCCCAAGTTTCGTTCTCCTAGGTTGAAGCATTCGTTTGCAGGAACAGTTTGAATTTTTAGGTTTCACTCTGTTTTGTCCTATATTGACAGATGCAGTTCGAACTCTAAATCAAACACGGTTTGTGCTAGCTTCTTGAAACTTGACAAAATACTGTAGTTCTACGTTCTATCCCTAAGGTTTGTTTCCTCTTGATGTAGCCTTCAGCAAAGACTGACCAATAACACTTTCAATGAAAGGCGTTGTTAGGCTGCCAAAAAACTAGAGTCTCCTGAAATCTCAACAAATATTTTTTTCCGACCTTAATGATACTTTCAAGTAATGAGCAGTACACCAATCAAACTTGGATGCCCAAGTTTCGTTCTCCTAGGTTGATGCATTCGTTTGCAGTTACAGTTTGAATTTCTAGGTTTCACTCTGTTTTCTCCTATATTGACAGATGCAGCTAGAACTCTAAATCAAACACGGTTGGTGCTAGCTTCTTGAAACTTGACACAATAAAGTAGTTCTACGTTCTATCTCTAAGGTTTGTTTCCTCTTGATGTAGCCTAATGCAGGGACTGGCGAATAACACTTATATTGAAAGGGGTTGCCAAACTTTCAAAAAACTAGAGTCTCCTGAAATCTCAACATATATTTTTTCATCCAATCTTCATGATACATTCAAGTAATGATCAGTACACCATTCCCACTTGGATGCCCAAGTTTTGTTCTTCTAGGTTGAAGCATTCGTTTGCAGGAACAGTTTGAATTTTTAGGTTTCACTCTGTTTTCTCCTATATTGACAGATGCAGTTAGAACTTTAAATCAAACACGGTTTGTGCTAGCTTCTTGAAACATGACACAATAAAGTAGTTCTACTTTCTATCCCTAAGGTTTGTTTCCTTTTGATTTAACCTTAAGCATAGACTGGCGAATAACACATTCAATGAAAGGCGTTTTTAGGCTGCCAAAAAACTACAGTCTCCTGAAATCTCATCATATATTTGTTCTTCCGACCTTCATGATACTTTCAAGTAATGAGCAGTGCACCAATCAAACTTGGATGCCCAAGTTTCGTTCTCCTAGGTTGAAGAATTCTTTTGCAAGAACACTTTGAATTTTTAGGTTTCACTCTGTTTTGTCCTATATTGACAGATGCAGTTCGAACTCTAAATCAAACACGGTTTGGGCTAGCTTCATGAAACTTGACAAAATACTATAGTTCTACGTTCTATCTCTAAGGTTTGTTTCCTCTTGATGTAGCCTAATGCAGGGACTGGCGAATAACACTTATATTGAAAGGGGTTGCCAAACTTTCAAAAAACTAGAGTCTCCTGAAATCTCAACATATATTTTTTCATCCAATCTTCATGATACATTCAAGTAATGATCAGTACACCATTCCCACTTGGATGCCCAAGTTTTGTTCTTCTAGGTTGAAGCATTCGTTTGCAGGAACAGTTTGAATTTTTAGGTTTCACTCTGTTTTCTCCTATATTGACAGATGCAGTTAGAACTTTAAATCAAACACGGTTTGTGCTAGCTTCTTGAAACATCACACAATAAAGTAGTTCTACTTTCTATCCCTAAGGTTTGTTTCCTTTTGATTTAACCTTAAGCATAGACTGGCGAATAACACATTCAATGAAAGGCGTTTTTAGGCTGCCAAAAACTACAGTCTCTTGAAATCTCATCATATATTTGCTCTTCCGACCTTCATGATACTTTCAAGTAATGAGCAGTGCACCAATCAAACTTGGATGCCCAAGTTTCGTTTTCCTAGGTTGAAGAATTCTTTTGCAAGAACACTTTGAATTTTTAGGTTTCACTCTGTTTTGTCCTATATTGACAGATGCAGTTCGAACTCTAAATCAAACACGGTTTGGGCTAGCTTCTTGAAACTTGACACAATAAAGTAGTTCTACGTTCTATCTCTAAGGTTTGTTTCCTCTTGATGTAGCCTAATGCAGGGACTGGCGAATAACACTTATATTGAAAGGGGTTGCCAAACTTTCAAAAAACTAGAGTCTCCTGAATTCTCAACATATATTTTTTCATCCAATCTTCATGATACATTCAAGTAATGATCAGTACACCATTCCCACTTGGATGCCCAAGTTTTGTTCTTCTAGGTTGAAGCATTCGTTTGCAGGAACAGTTTGAATTTTTAGGTTTCACTCTGTTTTCTCCTATATTGACAGATGCAGTTAGAACTTTAAATCAAACACGGTTTGTGGTAGCTACTTGAAACATGACACAATAAAGTAGTTCTACGTTCTATCCCTAAGGTTTGTTTCCTCTTGATGTAGCCTTAAGCAGAGACTGGCGAATAACACATTCAATGTAAGGCGTTGTTAGGCTGCCAAAAAACTACAGTCTCCTGAAATCTCATCATATATTTTTTCTTCCGACCTTCATGATACTTTCAAGTAATGAGCAGTGCACCAATCAAACTTGGATGCCCAAGTTTTGTTCTCCTAGGTTGAAGCATTCGTTTGCAGGAACAGTTTGAATTTTTAGGTTTCACTCTGTTTTGTCCTATATTGACAGATGCAGTTCGAACTCTAAATCAAACACGGTTTGTGCTAGCTTCTTGAAACTTGACAAAATACTGTAGTTCTACGTTCTATCTCTAAGGTTTGTTTCCTCTTGATGTAGCCTAATGCAGGGACTGGCGAATAACACTTTTATTGAAAGGGGTTGCCAAACTTCCCAAAACTAGAGTCTTCTGAAATCTCAACATATATTTTTTTATCCAATCTTCATGATACTTTCAAGTAATGATCAGTACACCAATCCCACTTGGATGCTCAAGTTTCATTCTCCTACGTTGAAGCATTCGTTTGCAGTAACAGTTTGAATTTTTAGATTTCACTGTTTTCTTCTATATTGACAAATGTAGTTCAAACTCTAAATCATACACGGTTTGGGCTAGCTTCTTGAAACTTGACACAATAAAGTAGTTCTACATTCTATCCCTAAGGTTTGTTTCCTCTTGATGTAGCCTTCAGCACAGACTGCCCAATAACACTTTCAATGAAAGGCGTTGTTAGGCTGCCAAAAAACTAGAGTCTCCTGAAATCTCAACAAATATTTTTTTCCGACCTTAATGATACTTTCAAGTAATGAGCAGTACACCAATCAAACTTGGATGCCCAAGTTTCGTTCTCCTAGGTTGATGCATTCGTTTGCAGTTACAATTTGAATTTCTAGGTTTCACTCTGTTTTCTCCTATATTGACAGATGCAGCTAGAACTCTAAATCAAACACGGTTTGTGCTAGCTTCTTGAAACTTGACACAATAAAGTAGTTCTCCGTTCTATCTATAAGGTTTGATTCCTCTTGATGTAGCCTAATGCAGGGACTGGCGAATAACACTTATATTGAAAGGGGTTGCCAAACTTTCAAAAAACTAGAGTCTCCTGAAATCTCAACATATATTTTTTCATCCAATCTTCATGATACATTCAAGTAATGATCAGTACACCATTCCCACTTGGATGCCCAAGTTTTGTTCTTCTAGGTTGAAGCATTCGTTTGCAGGAACAGTTTGAATTTTTAGGTTTCACTCTGTTTTCTCCTATATTGACAGATGCAGTTAGAACTTTAAATCAAACACGGTTTGTGCTAGCTTCTTGAAACATGACACAATAAAGTAGTTCTACTTTCTATCCCTAAGGTTTGTTTCCTTTTGATTTAACCTTAAGCATAGACTGGCGAATAACACATTCAATGAAAGGCGTTTTTAGGCTGCCAAAAAACTACAGTCTCCTGAAATCTCATCATATATTTGTTCTTCCGACCTTCATACTACTTTCAAGTAATGAGCAGTGCACCAATCAAACGTGGATGCCCAAGTTTCGTTCTCCTAGGTTGAAGAATTCTTTTGCAAGAACACTTTGAATTTTTAGGTTTCACTCTGTTTTGTCCTATATTGACAGATGCAGTTCGAACTCTAAATCAAACACGGTTTGGGCTAGCTTCATGAAACTTGACAAAATACTATAGTTCTACGTTCTATCTCTAAGGTTTGTTTCCTCTTGATGTAGCCTAATGCACTGACTGGCGAATAACACTTATATTGAAAGGGGTTGCCAAACTTTCAAAAAACTAGAGTCTCCTGAAATCTCAACATATATTTTTTCATCCAATCTTCATGATACATTCAAGTAATGATCAGTACACCATTCCCACTTGGATGCCCAAGTTTTGTTCTTCTAGGTTGAAGCATTCGTTTGCAGGAACAGTTTGAAGTTTTAGGTTTCACTCTGTTTTCTCCTATATTGACAGATGCAGTTAGAACTTTAAATCAAACACGGTTTGTGCTAGCTACTTGAAACATGACACAATAAAGTAGTTCTACGTTCTATACCTAAGGTTTGTTTCCTCTTGATGTAGCCTTAAGCAGAGACTGGCGAATAACACATTCAATGAAAGGCGTTGTTAGGCTGCCAAAAAACTACAGTCTCCTGAAATCTCATCATATATTTTTTCTTCCGACCTTCATGATACTTTCAAGTAATGAGCAGTGCACCAATCAAACTTGGATGCCCAAGTTTCGTTCTCCTAGGTTGAAGCATTCGTTTGCAGGAACAGTTTGAATTTTTAGGTTTCACTCTGTTTTGTCCTATATTGACAGATGCAGTTCGAACTCTAAATCAAACACGGTTTGTGCTAGCTTCTTGAAACTTGACAAAATACTGTAGTTCTACGTTCTATCTCTAAGGTTTGTTTCCTCTTGATGTAGCCTAATGCAGTTACTGGCGAATAACACTTTTATTGAAAGCGGTTGCCAAACTTCCAAAAACTAGAGTCTTCTGAAATCTCAACATATATTTTTGCATCCAATCTTCATGATACTTTCGAGTACTGATCAGTACACCAATCCCACTTGGATGCTCAAGTTTCATTCTCCTACGTTGAAGCATTCGTTTGCAGTAACAGTTTGAATTTTTAGGTTTCACTGTTTTCTTCTATATTGACAAATGTAGTTCAAACTCTAAATCATACACGGTTTGGGCTGGCTTCTTGAAACTTGACACAATAAAGTAGTTCTACATTCTATCCCTAAGGTTTGTTTCCACTTGATGTAGCCTTCAGCACAGACTGGCGAATAACACTTTCAATGAAAGGCGTTGTTAGGCTGCCAAAAAACTACAGTCTCCTGAAATCTCAACACATATTTTTTTCGGACCTTAATGATACATTCAAGTAATGAGCAGTACACCAATCGAACTTGGATGCCCAAGTTTCGTTCTCCTAGGTTGATGCATTCGTTTGCAGTTACAGTTTGAATTTCTAGGTTTCACTCTGTTTTCTCCTATATTGACAGATGCAGCTAGAACTCTAAATCAAACACGGTTTGTGCTAGCTTCTTGAAACTTGACACAATAAAGTAGTTCTACGTTCTATCCCTAAGGTTTGTTTCCTCTTGATGTAGCCTTAAGCAGAGACTGGCGAATAACACATTCAATGAAAGGCGTTGTTAGGCTGCCAAAAAACTACAGTCTCCTGAAATCTCATCATATATTTTTTCTCCCGACCTTCATGATACTTTCAAGTAATGAGCAGTGCACCAATCAAACTTGGATGCCCAAGTTTCGTTCTCCTAGGTTGAAGCATTCGTTTGCAGGAACAGTTTGAATTTTTAGGTTTCACTCTGTTTTGTCCTATATTGACAGATGCAGTTCGAACTCTAAATCAAACACGGTTTGTGCTAGCTTCTTGAAACTTGACAAAATACTGTAGTTCTACGTTCTATCTCTAAGGTTTGTTTCCTCTTGATGTAGCCTAATGCAGTTACTGGCGAATAACACTTTTATTGAAAGGGGTTGCCAAACTTCCAAAAACTAGAGTCTTCTGAAATCTCAACATATATTTTTGCATCCAATCTTCATGATATTTTCGAGTAATGATCAGGACACCAATCCCACTTGGATGCTCAAGTTTCATTCTCCTATGTTGAAGCATTCGTTTGCAGTAACAGTTTGAATTTTTAGGTTTCACTGTTTTCTTCTATATTGACAAATGTAGTTCAAACTCTAAATCAAACACGGTTTGGGCTAGCTTCTTGAAACTTGACACAATAAAGTAGTTCTACATTCTATCCCTAAGGTTTGTTTCCTCTTGATGTAGCCTTCAGCACAGACTGGCGAATAACACTTTCAATGAAAGGCGTTGTTAGGCTGCCAAAAAACTAGAGTCTCCTGAAATCTCAACACATATTTGTTTCCGACCTTAATGATACTTTCAAGTAATGAGCAGTACAGCAATCAAACTTGGATGCCCAAGTTTCGTTCTCCTAGGTTGATGCATTCGTTTGCAGTTACAGTTTGAATTTCTAGGTTTCACTCTGTTTTCTCATATATTGACAGATGCAGCTAGAACTCTAAATCAAACACGGTTTGTGCTAGCTTCTTGAAACTTGACACAATAAAGTAGTTCTAGGTTCTATCACTAAGGTTTGTTTCCTCTTGATGTAGCCTAATGCAGGGACTGGCGAATAACACTTATATTGAAAGGGGTTGCCAAACTTTCAAAAAACTAGAGTCTCCTGAATTCTCAACATATATTTTTTCATCCAATCTTCATGATACATTCAAGTAATGATCAGTACACCATTCCCACTTGGATGCCCAAGTTTTGTTCTTCTAGGTTGAAGCATTCGTTTGCAGGAACAGTTTGAATTTTTAGGTTTCACTCTGTTTTCTCCTATATTGACAGATGCAGTTAGAACTTTAAATCAAACACGGTTTGTGGTAGCTACTTGAAACATGACACAATAAAGTAGTTCTACGTTCTATCCCTAAGGTTTGTTTCCTCTTGATGTAGCCTTAAGCAGAGACTGGCGAATAACACATTCAATGAAAGGCGTAGTTAGGCTGCCAAAAAACTACAGTCTCCTGAAATCTCATCATATATTTTTTCTTCCGACCTTCATGATACTTTCAAGTAATGAGCATTGCACCAATCAATCTTGGATGCCCAAGTTTTGTTCTCCTAGGTTGAAGCATTCGTTTGCAGGAACAGTTTGAATTTTTAGGTTTCACTCTGTTTTGTCCTATATTGACAGATGCAGTTCGAACTCTAAATCAAACACGGTTTGTGCTAGCTTCTTGAAACTTGACAAAATACTGTAGTTCTACGTTCTATCTCTAAGGTTTGTTTCCTCTTGATGTAGCCTAATGCAGGGACTGGCGAATAACACTTTTATTGAAAGGGGTTGCCAAACTTCCCAAAACTAGAGTCTTCTGAAATCTCAACATATATTTTTTTATCCAATCTTCATGATACTTTCAAGTAATGATCAGTACACCAATCCCACTTGGATGCTCAAGTTTCATTCTCCTACGTTGAAGCATTCGTTTGCAGTAACAGTTTGAATTTTTAGATTTCACTGTTTTCTTCTATATTGACAAATGTAGTTCAAACTCTAAATCATACACGGTTTGGGCTAGCTTCTTGAAACTTGACACAATAAAGTAGTTCTACATTCTATCCCTAAGATTTGTTTCCTCTTGATGTAGCCTAATGCAGGGACTGGCGAATAACACTTATATTGAAAGGGGTTGCCAAACTTTTAAAAAACTAGAGTCTCCTGAAATCTCAACATATATTTTTTCATCCAATCTTCATGATACATTCAAGTAATGATCAGTACACCATTCCCACTTGGATGCCCAAGTTTTGTTCTTCTAGGTTGAAGCATTCGTTTGCAGGAACAGTTTGAATTTCTAGGTTTCACTCTGTTTTCTCCATTATTGACAGATGCAGTTAGAACTTTAAATCAAACACGGTTTGTGCTAGCTACTTGAAACATGACACAATAAAGTAGTTCTACGTTCTATACCTAAGGTTTGTTTCCTCTTGATGTAGCCTTAAGCAGAGACTGGCGAATAACACATTCAATGAAAGGCGTTGTTAGGCTGCCAAAAAACTACAGTCTCCTGAAATCTCATCATATATTTTTTCTTCCGACCTTCATGATACTTTCAAGTAATGAGCAGTGCACCAATCAAACTTGGATGCCCAAGTTTCGTTCTCCTAGGTTGATGCATTCGTTTGCAGTTACAGTTTGAATTTCTAGGTTTCACTCTGTTTTCTCATATATTGACAGATGCAGCTAGAACTCTAAATCAAACACGGTTTGTGCTAGCTTCTTGAAACTTGACACAATAAAGTAGTTCTAGGTTCTATCACTAAGGTTTGTTTCCTCTTGATGTAGCCTAATGCAGGGACTGGCGAATAACACTTATATTGAAAGGGGTTGCCAAACTTTCAAAAAACTAGAGTCTCCTGAATTCTCAACATATATTTTTTCATCCAATCTTCATGATACATTCAAGTAATGATCAGTACACCATTCCCACTTGGATGCCCAAGTTTTGTTCTTCTAGGTTGAAGCATTCGTTTGCAGGAACAGTTTGAATTTTTAGGTTTCACTCTGTTTTCTCCTATATTGACAGATGCAGTTAGAACTTTAAATCAAACACGGTTTGTGGTAGCTACTTGAAACATGACACAATAAAGTAGTTCTACGTTCTATCCCTAAGGTTTGTTTCCTCTTGATGTAGCCTTAAGCAGAGACTGGCGAATAACACATTCAATGAAAGGCGTAGTTAGGCTGCCAAAAAACTACAGTCTCCTGAAATCTCATCATATATTTTTTCTTCCGACCTTCATGATACTTTCAAGTAATGAGCATTGCACCAATCAATCTTGGATGCCCAAGTTTTGTTCTCCTAGGTTGAAGCATTCGTTTGCAGGAACAGTTTGAATTTTTAGGTTTCACTCTGTTTTGTCCTATATTGACAGATGCAGTTCGAACTCTAAATCAAACACGGTTTGTGCTAGCTTCTTGAAACTTGACAAAATACTGTAGTTCTACGTTCTATCTCTAAGGTTTGTTTCCTCTTGATGTAGCCTAATGCAGGGACTGGCGAATAACACTTTTATTGAAAGGGGTTGCCAAACTTCCCAAAACTAGAGTCTTCTGAAATCTCAACATATATTTTTTTATCCAATCTTCATGATACTTTCAAGTAATGATCAGTACACCAATCCCACTTGGATGCTCAAGTTTCATTCTCCTACGTTGAAGCATTCGTTTGCAGTAACAGTTTGAATTTTTAGATTTCACTGTTTTCTTCTATATTGACAAATGTAGTTCAAACTCTAAATCATACACGGTTTGGGCTAGCTTCTTGAAACTTGACACAATAAAGTAGTTCTACATTCTATCCCTAAGATTTGTTTCCTCTTGATGTAGCCTAATGCAGGGACTGGCGAATAACACTTATATTGAAAGGGGTTGCCAAACTTTTAAAAAACTAGAGTCTCCTGAAATCTCAACATATATTTTTTCATCCAATCTTCATGATACATTCAAGTAATGATCAGTACACCATTCCCACTTGGATGCCCAAGTTTTGTTCTTCTAGGTTGAAGCATTCGTTTGCAGGAACAGTTTGAATTTCTAGGTTTCACTCTGTTTTCTCCATTATTGACAGATGCAGTTAGAACTTTAAATCAAACACGGTTTGTGCTAGCTACTTGAAACATGACACAATAAAGTAGTTCTACGTTCTATACCTAAGGTTTGTTTCCTCTTGATGTAGCCTTAAGCAGAGACTGGCGAATAACACATTCAATGAAAGGCGTTGTTAGGCTGCCAAAAAACTACAGTCTCCTGAAATCTCATCATATATTTTTTCTTCCGACCTTCATGATACTTTCAAGTAATGAGCAGTGCACCAATCAAACTTGGATGCCCAAGTTTCGTTCTCCTAGGTTGAAGCATTCCTTTGCAGGAACAGTTTGAATTTTTAGGTTTCACTCTGTTTTGTCCTATATTGACAGATGCAGTTCGAACTCTAAATCAAACACGGTTTGTGCTAGCTTCTTGAAACTTGACAAAATACTGTAGTTCTACGTTCTATCTCTAAGGTTTGTTTCCTCTTGATGTAGCCTAATGCAGTTATTGGCGAATAACACTTTTATTGAAAGGGGTTGCCAAACTTCCAAAAACTAGAGTCTTCTGAAATCTCAACATATATTTTTGCATCCAATCTTCATGATACTTTCGAGTAATGATCAGTACACCAATCCCACTTGGATTCTCAAGTTTCATTCTCCTACGTTGAAGCATTCGTTTGCAGTAACAGTTTTAATTTTTAGGTTTCACTGTTTTCTTCTATATTGACAAATGTAGTTCAAACTCTAAATCATACACGGTTTGGGCTAGCTTCTTGAAACTTGACACAATAAAGTAGTTCTACATTCTATCCCTAAGGTTTGTTTCCTCTTGATGTAGCCTTCAGCACAGACTGGCGAATAACACTTTCAATGAAAGGCGTTGTTAGGCTGCCAAAAATCTAGAGTCTCCTGAAATCTCAACACATATTTTTTTCCGACCTTAATGATACTTTCAAGTAATGAGCAGTACCACCAAATCAAACTTGGATGCCCAAGTTTCGTTCTCCTAGGTTGATGCATTCTTTGCAGTAACAGTTTGAATTTCATAGGTTTCACTCTGTTTTCTCCTATATTGACAGATGCAGCTAGAACTCTAAATCCAACACGGTTTGTGCTAGCTTCTTGAAACTTGACACAATAAAGTAGTTCTACGTTCTATCTCTAAGGTTTGTTTCCTCTTGATGTAGCCTAATGCAGGGACTGGCGAATAACACTTATATTGAAAGGGTTGCCAAACTTTCAAAAAACTAGAGTCTCCTGAAATCTCAACATATATTTTTTGAATCCAATCTTCATGATACATTCAAGTAATGATCAGTACACCATTCCCACTTGAATGCCCAAGTTTTGTTCTTCTAGGTTGAAGCATTCGTTTGCAGGAACAGTTTGAATTTTTAGGTTTCACTCTGTTTTCTCCTATATTGACAGATGCAGTTAGAACTTTAAATCAAACACGGTTTGTGCTAGCTTCTTGAAACTTGACACAATAAAGTAGTTCTACGTTCTATCTCTAAGGTTTGTTTCCTCTTGATGTAGCCTAATGCAGGGACTGGCGAATAACACTTATATTGAAAGGGGTTGCCAAACGTTCAAAAAACTAGAGTCTCCTGAAATCTCAACATATATTTTTTCATCCAATCTTCATGATACATTCAAGTAATGATCAGTACACCATTCCCACTTGGATGCCCAAGTTTTGTTCTTCTAGGTTGAAGCATTCGTTTGCAGGAACAGTTTGAATTTTTAGGTTTCACTCTGTTTTCTCCTATATTGACAGATGCAGTTAGAACTTTAAATCAAACACGGTTTGTGCTAGCTACTTGAAACATGACACAATAAAGTAGTTCTACGTTCTATCCCTAAGGTTTGTTTCCTCTTGATGTAGCCTTAAGCAGAGACTGGCGAATAACACATTCAATGAAAGGCGTTGTTAGGCTGCCAAAAAACTACAGTCTCCTGAAATCTCATCATATATTTTTTCTTCCGACCTTCATGATACTTTCAAGTAATGAGCAGTGCACCAATCAAACTTGGATGCCCAAGTTTCGTTCTCCTAGGTTGAAGCATTCGTTTGCAGGAACAGTTTGAATTTTTAGGTTTCACTCTGTTTTGTCCTATATTGACAGATGCAGTTCGAACTCTAAATCAAACACGGTTTGTGCTAGCTTCTTGAAACTTGACAAAATACTGTAGTTCTACGTTCTATCTCTAAGGTTTGTTTCCTCTTGATGTAGCCTAATGCAGGGACTGGCGAATAACACTTTTATTGAAAGGGGTTGCCAAACTTCCCAAAACTAGAGTCTTCTGAAATCTCAACATATATTTTTTTATCCAATCTTCATGATACTTTCGAGTAATGATCAGTACACCAATCCCACTTGGATGCTCAAGTTTCCTTCTCCTACGTTGAAGCATTCGTTTGTAGTAACAGTTTGAATTTTCAGGTTTCATTCTGCTTTCTCCTATATTGACAAATGTATTCAAACTCTAAATCATACACGGTTTTGGCTAGCTTCTTGAAACTTGACACAATAAAGTAGTTCTACATTCTATCCCTAAGGTTTGTTTCCTCTTGATGTAGCCTTCAGCACAGACTGGCGAATAACACTTTCAATGAAAGGCGTTGTTAGGCTGCCAAAAATCTAGAGTCTCCTGAAATCTCAACACATATTTTTTTCCGACCTTAATGATACTTTCAAGTAATGAGCAGTACACCAATCAAACTTGGATGCCCAAGTTTCGTTCTCCTAGGTTGATGCATTCGTTTGCAGTAACAGTTTGAATTTCTAGGTTTCACTCTGTTTTCTCCTATATTGACAGATGCAGCTAGAACTCTAAATCAAACACGGTTTGTGCTAGCTTCTTGAAACTTGACACAATAAAGTAGTTCTACGTTCTATCTCTAAGGTTTGTTTCCTCTTGATGTAGCCTAATGCAGGGACTGGCGAATAACACTTATATTGAAAGGGGTTGCCAAACTTTCAAAAAACTAGAGTCTCCTGAAATCTCAACATATATTTTTTCATCCAATCTTCATGATACATTCAAGTAATGATCAGTACACCAATCCCACTTGGATGCTCAAGTTTCATTCTCCTACGTTGAAGCATTCGTTTGCACTAACAGTTTTAATTTTTAGGTTTCACTGTTTTCTCCTATATTGACAAATGTAGTTCAAACTCTAAATCATACACGGTTTGGGCTAGCTTCTTGAAACTTGACACAATAAAGTAGTTCTACATTCTATCCCTAAGGTTTGTTTCCTCTTGATGTAGCCTTCAGCAAAGACTGACCAATAACACTTTCAATGAAAGGCGTTGTTAGGCTGCCAAAAAACTAGAGTCTCCTGAAATCTCAACAAATATTTTTTTCCGACCTTAATGATACTTTCAAGTAATGAGCAGTACACCAATCAAACTTGGATGCCCAAGTTTCGTTCTCCTAGGTTGATGCATTCGTTTGCAGTTACAGTTTGAATTTCTAGGTTTCACTCTGTTTTCTCCTATATTGACAGATGCAGCTAGAACTCTAAATCAAACACGGTTGGTGCTAGCTTCTTGAAACTTGACACAATAAAGTAGTTCTACGTTCTATCTCTAAGGTTTGTTTCCTCTTGATGTAGCCTAATGCAGGGACTGGCGAATAACACTTATATTGAAAGGGGTTGCCAAACTTTCAAAAAACTAGAGTCTCCTGAAATCTCAACATATATTTTTTCATCCAATCTTCATGATACATTCAAGTAATGATCAGTACACCATTCCCTCTTGGATGCCCAAGTTTTGTTCTTCTAGGTTGAAGCATTCGTTTGCAGGAACAGTTTGAATTTTTAGGTTTCACTCTGTTTTCTCCTATATTGACAGATGCAGTTAGAACTTTAAATCAAACACGGTTTGTGCTAGCTTCTTGAAACATGACACAATAAAGTAGTTCTACTTTCTATCCCTAAGGTTTGTTTCCTTTTGATTTAACCTTAAGCATAGACTGGCGAATAACACATTCAATGAAAGGCGTTTTTAGGCTGCCAAAAAACTACAGTCTCCTGAAATCTCATCATATATTTGTTCTTCCGACCTTCATGATACTTTCAAGTAATGAGCAGTGCACCAATCAAACTTGGATGCCCAAGTTTCGTTCTCCTAGGTTGAAGAATTCTTTTGCAAGAACACTTTGAATTTTTAGGTTTCACTCTGTTTTGTCCTATATTGACAGATGCAGTTCGAACTCTAAATCAAACACGGTTTGGGCTAGCTTCATGAAACTTGACAAAATACTATAGTTCTACGTTCTATCTCTAAGGTTTGTTTCCTCTTGATGTAGCCTAATGCAGGGACTGGCGAATAACACTTATATTGAAAGGGGTTGCCAAACTTTCAAAAAACTAGAGTCTCCTGAAATCTCAACATATATTTTTTCATCCAATCTTCATGATAC
The DNA here is from genome assembly GCF_048772815.1 of Callospermophilus lateralis. Lineage (NCBI taxonomy): Eukaryota > Metazoa > Chordata > Mammalia > Rodentia > Sciuridae > Callospermophilus > Callospermophilus lateralis. The sequence continues at coordinate 90,605 of NW_027514726.1, read as the reverse complement.
ATTCAAGTAATGATCAGTACACCATTCCCACTTGGATGCCCAAGTTTTGTTCTTCTAGGTTGAAGCATTCGTTTGCAGGAACAGTTTGAATTTTTAGGTTTCACTCTGTTTTCTCCTATATTGACAGATGCAGTTAGAACTTTAAATCAAACACGGTTTGTGCTAGCTTCTTGAAACATCACACAATAAAGTAGTTCTACTTTCTATCCCTAAGGTTTGTTTCCTTTTGATTTAACCTTAAGCATAGACTGGCGAATAACACATTCAATGAAAGGCGTTTTTAGGCTGCCAAAAACTACAGTCTCCTGAAATCTCATCATATATTTGCTCTTCCGACCTTCATGATACTTTCAAGTAATGAGCAGTGCACCAATCAAACTTGGATGCCCAAGTTTCGTTCTCCTAGGTTGAAGAATTCTTTTGCAAGAACACTTTGAATTTTTAGGTTTCACTCTGTTTTGTCCTATATTGACAGATGCAGTTCGAACTCTAAATCAAACACGGTTTGGGCTAGCTTCATGAAACTTGACAAAATACTATAGTTCTACGTTCTATCTCTAAGGTTTGTTTCCTCTTGATGTAGCCTAATGCAGGGACTGGCGAATAACACTTATATTGAAAGGGGTTGCCAAACTTTCAAAAAACTAGAGTCTCCTGAAATCTCAACATATATTTTTTCATCCAATCTTCATGATACATTCAAGTAATGATCAGTACACCATTCCCACTTGGATGCCCAAGTTTTGTTCTTCTAGGTTGAAGCATTCGTTTGCAGGAACAGTTTGAATTTTTAGGTTTCACTCTGTTTTCTCCTATATTGACAGATGCAGTTAGAACTTTAAATCAAACACGGTTTGTGCTAGCTACTTGAAACATGACACAATAAAGTAGTTCTATGTTCTATACCTAAGGTTTGTTTCCTCTTGATGTAGCCTTAAGCTGAGACTGGCGAATAACACATTCAATGAAAGGCGTTGTTAGGCTGCCAAAAAACTACAGTCTCCTGAAATCTCATCATATATTTTTTCTTCCGACCTTCATGATACTTTCAAGTAATGAGCAGTGCACCAATCAAACTTGGATGCCCAAGTTTCGTTCTCCTAGGTTGAAGCATTCGTTTGCAGGAACAGTTTGAATTTTTAGGTTTCACTCTGTTTTGTCCTATATTGACAGATGCAGTTCGAACTCTAAATCAAACACGGTTTGTGCTAGCTTCTTGAAACTTGACAAAATACTGTAGTTCTACGTTCTATCTCTAAGGTTTGTTTCCTCTTGATGTAGCCTAATGCAGTTACTGGCGAATAACACTTTTATTGAAAGGGGTTGCCAAACTTCCAAAAACTAGAGTCTTCTGAAATCTCAACATATATGTTTGCATCCAATCTTCATGATACTTTCGAGTAATGATCAGTACACCAATCCCACTTGGATGCTCAAGTTTCCTTCTCCTACGTTGAAGCATTCGTTTGCAGTAACAGTTTGAATTTTCAGGTTTCATTCTGCTTTCTCCTATATTGACAAATGTATTCAAACTCTAAATCATACACGGTTTTGGCTAGCTTCTTGAAACTTGACACAATAAAGTAGTTCTACATTCTATCCCTAAGGTTTGTTTCCTCTTGATGTAGCCTTCAGCACAGACTGGCGAATAACACTTTCAATGAAAGGCGTTGTTAGGCTGCCAAAAATCTAGAGTCTCCTGAAATCTCAACACATATTTTTTTCCGACCTTAATGATACTTTCAAGTAATGAGCAGTACACCAATCAAACTTGGATGCCCAAGTTTCGTTCTCCTAGGTTGATGCATTCGTTTGCAGTAACAGTTTGAATTTCTAGGTTTCACTCTGTTTTCTCCTATATTGACAGATGCAGCTAGAACTCTAAATCAAACACGGTTTGTGCTAGCTTCTTGAAACTTGACACAATAAAGTAGTTCTACGTTCTAAATCTAAGGTTTGTTTCCTCTTGATGTAGCCTAATGCAGGGACTGGCGAATAACACTTATATTGAAAGGGGTTGCCAAACTTTCAAAAAACTAGAGTCTCCTGAAATCTCAACATATATTTTTTCATCCAATCTTCATGATACATTCAAGTAATGATCAGTACACCATTCCCACTTGGATGCCCAAGTTTTGTTCTTCTAGGTTGAAGCATTCGTTTGCAGGAACAGTTTGAATTTTTAGGTTTCACTCTGTTTTCTCCTATATTGACAGATGCAGTTAGAACTTTAAATCAAACACGGTTTGTGCTAGCTTCTTGAAACATCACACAATAAAGTAGTTCTACTTTCTATCCCTAAGGTTTGTTTCCTTTTGATTTAACCTTAAGCATAGACTGGCGAATAACACATTCAATGAAAGGCGTTTTTAGGCTGCCAAAAACTACAGTCTCCTGAAATCTCATCATATATTTGCTCTTCCGACCTTCATGATACTTTCAAGTAATGAGCAGTGCACCAATCAAACTTGGATGCCCAAGTTTCGTTCTCCTAGGTTGAAGAATTCTTTTGCAAGAACACTTTGAATTTTTAGGTTTCACTCTGTTTTGTCCTATATTGACAGATGCAGTTCGAACTCTAAATCAAACACGGTTTGGGCTAGCTTCATGAAACTTGACAAAATACTATAGTTCTACGTTCTATCTCTAAGGTTTGTTTCCTCTTGATGTAGCCTAATGCAGGGACTGGCGAATAACACTTATATTGAAAGGGGTTGCCAAACTTTCAAAAAACTAGAGTCTCCTGAAATCTCAACATATATTTTTTCATCCAATCTTCATGATACATTCAAATAATGATCAGTACACCATTCCCACTTGGATGCCCAAGTTTTGTTCTTCTAGGTTGAAGCATTCGTTTGCAGGAACAGTTTGAATTTTTAGGTTTCACTCTGTTTTCTCCTATATTGACAGATGCAGTTAGAACTTTAAATCAAACACGGTTTGTGCTAGCTACTTGAAACATGACACAATAAAGTAGTTCTATGTTCTATACCTAAGGTTTGTTTCCTCTTGATGTAGCCTTAAGCTGAGACTGGCGAATAACACATTCAATGAAAGGCGTTGTTAGGCTGCCAAAAAACTACAGTCTCCTGAAATCTCATCATATATTTTTTCTTCCGACCTTCATGATACTTTCAAGTAATGAGCAGTGCACCAATCAAACTTGGATGCCCAAGTTTCGTTCTCCTAGGTTGAAGCATTCGTTTGCAGGAACAGTTTGAATTTTTAGGTTTCACTCTGTTTTGTCCTATATTGACAGATGCAGTTCGAACTCTAAATCAAACACGGTTTGTGCTAGCTTCTTGAAACTTGACAAAATACTGTAGTTCTACGTTCTATCTCTAAGGTTTGTTTCCTCTTGATGTAGCCTAATGCAGTTACTGGCGAATAACACTTTTATTGAAAGGGGTTGCCAAACTTCCAAAAACTAGAGTCTTCTGAAATCTCAACATATATGTTTGCATCCAATCTTCATGATACTTTCGAGTAATGATCAGTACACCAATCCCACTTGGATGCTCAAGTTTCCTTCTCCTACGTTGAAGCATTCGTTTGCAGTAACAGTTTGAATTTTCAGGTTTCATTCTGCTTTCTCCTATATTGACAAATGTATTCAAACTCTAAATCATACACGGTTTTGGCTAGCTTCTTGAAACTTGACACAATAAAGTAGTTCTACATTCTATCCCTAAGGTTTGTTTCCTCTTGATGTAGCCTTCAGCACAGACTGGCGAATAACACTTTCAATGAAAGGCGTTGTTAGGCTGCCAAAAATCTAGAGTCTCCTGAAATCTCAACACATATTTTTTTCCGACCTTAATGATACTTTCAAGTAATGAGCAGTACACCAATCAAACTTGGATGCCCAAGTTTCGTTCTCCTAGGTTGATGCATTCGTTTGCAGTAACAGTTTGAATTTCTAGGTTTCACTCTGTTTTCTCCTATATTGACAGATGCAGCTAGAACTCTAAATCAAACACGGTTTGTGCTAGCTTCTTGAAACTTGACACAATAAAGTAGTTCTACGTTCTATCTCTAAGGTTTGTTTCCTCTTGATGTAGCCTAATGCAGGGACTGGCGAATAACACTTATATTGAAAGGGGTTGCCAAACTTTCAAAAAACTAGAGTCTCCTGAAATCTCAACATATATTTTTTCATCCAATCTTCATGATACTTTCGAGTAATGATCAGTACACCAATCCCACTTGGATGCTCAAGTTTCCTTCTCCTACGTTGAAGCATTCGTTTGCAGTAACAGTTTGAATTTTCAGGTTTCATTCTGCTTTCTCCTATATTGACAAATGTATTCAAACTCTAAATCATACACGGTTTTGGCTAGCTTCTTGAAACTTGACACAATAAAGTAGTTCTACATTCTATCCCTAAGGTTTGTTTCCTCTTGATGTAGCCTTCAGCACAGACTGGCGAATAACACTTTCAATGAAAGGCGTTGTTAGGCTGCCAAAAATCTAGAGTCTCCTGAAATCTCAACACATATTTTTTTCCGACCTTAATGATACTTTCAAGTAATGAGCAGTACACCAATCAAACTTGGATGCCCAAGTTTCGTTCTCCTAGGTTGATGCATTCGTTTGCAGTAACAGTTTGAATTTCTAGGTTTCACTCTGTTTTCTCCTATATTGACAGATGCAGCTAGAACTCTAAATCAAACACGGTTTGTGCTAGCTTCTTGAAACTTGACACAATAAAGTAGTTCTACGTTCTAAATCTAAGGTTTGTTTCCTCTTGATGTAGCCTAATGCAGGGACTGGCGAATAACACTTATATTGAAAGGGGTTGCCAAACTTTCAAAAAACTAGAGTCTCCTGAAATCTCAACATATATTTTTTCATCCAATCTTCATGATACATTCAAGTAATGATCAGTACACCATTCCCACTTGGATGCCCAAGTTTTGTTCTTCTAGGTTGAAGCATTCGTTTGCAGGAACAGTTTGAATTTTTAGGTTTCACTCTGTTTTCTCCTATATTGACAGATGCAGTTAGAACTTTAAATCAAACACGGTTTGTGCTAGCTTCTTGAAACATCACACAATAAAGTAGTTCTACTTTCTATCCCTAAGGTTTGTTTCCTTTTGATTTAACCTTAAGCATAGACTGGCGAATAACACATTCAATGAAAGGCGTTTTTAGGCTGCCAAAAACTACAGTCTCCTGAAATCTCATCATATATTTGCTCTTCCGACCTTCATGATACTTTCAAGTAATGAGCAGTGCACCAATCAAACTTGGATGCCCAAGTTTCGTTCTCCTAGGTGAAGAATTCTTTTGCAAGAACACTTTGAATTTTTAGGTTTCACTCTGTTTTGTCCTATATTGACAGATGCAGTTCGAACTCTAAATCAAACACGGTTTGGGCTAGCTTCATGAAACTTGACAAAATACTATAGTTCTACGTTCTATCTCTAAGGTTTGTTTCCTCTTGATGTAGCCTAATGCAGGGACTGGCGAATAACACTTATATTGAAAGGGGTTGCCAAACTTTCAAAAAACTAGAGTCTCCTGAAATCTCAACATATATTTTTCATCCAATCTTCATGATACATTCAAATAATGATCAGTACACCATTCCCACTTGGATGCCCAAGTTTTGTTCTTCTAGGTTGAAGCATTCGTTGCAGGAACAGTTTGAATTTTTAGGTTTCACTCTGTTTTCTCCTATATTGACAGATGCAGTTAGAACTTTAAATCAAACACGGTTTGTGCTAGCTACTTGAAACATGACACAATAAAGTAGTTCTATGTTCTATACCTAAGGTTTGTTTCCTCTTGATGTAGCCTTAAGCTGAGACTGGCGAATAACACATTCAATGAAAGGCGTTGTTAGGCTGCCAAAAAACTACAGTCTCCTGAAATCTCATCATATATTTTTTCTTCCGACCTTCATGATACTTTCAAGTAATGAGCAGTGCACCAATCAAACTTGGATGCCCAAGTTTCGTTCTCCTAGGTTGAAGCATTCGTTTGCAGGAACAGTTTGAATTTTAGGTTTCACTCTGTTTTGTCCTATATTGACAGATGCAGTTCGAACTCTAAATCAAACACGGTTTGTGCTAGCTTCTTGAAACTTGACAAAATACTGTAGTTCTACGTTCTATCTCTAAGGTTTGTTTCCTCTTGATGTAGCCTAATGCAGTTACTGGCGAATAACACTTTTATTGAAAGGGGTTGCCAAACTTCCAAAAACTAGAGTCTTCTGAAATCTCAACATATATGTTTGCATCCAATCTTCATGATACTTTCGAGTAATGATCAGTACACCAATCCCACTTGGATGCTCAAGTTTCCTTCTCCTACGTTGAAGCATTCGTTTGCAGTAACAGTTTGAATTTTCAGGTTTCATTCTGCTTTCTCCTATATTGACAAATGTATTCAAACTCTAAATCATACACGGTTTTGGCTAGCTTCTTGAAACTTGACACAATAAAGTAGTTCTACATTCTATCCCTAAGGTTTGTTTCCTCTTGATGTAGCCTTCAGCACAGACTGGCGAATAACACTTTCAATGAAAGGCGTTGTTAGGCTGCCAAAAATCTAGAGTCTCCTGAAATCTCAACACATATTTTTTTCCGACCTTAATGATACTTTCAAGTAATGAGCAGTACACCAATCAAACTTGGATGCCCAAGTTTCGTTCTCCTAGGTTGATGCATTCGTTTGCAGTAACAGTTTGAATTTCTAGGTTTCACTCTGTTTTCTCCTATATTGACAGATGCAGCTAGAACTCTAAATCAAACACGGTTTGTGCTAGCTTCTTGAAACTTGACACAATAAAGTAGTTCTACGTTCTATCTCTAAGGTTTGTTTCCTCTTGATGTAGCCTAATGCAGGGACTGGCGAATAACACTTATATTGAAAGGGGTTGCCAAACTTTCAAAAAACTAGAGTCTCCTGAAATCTCAACATATATTTTTTCATCCAATCTTCATGATACATTCGAGTAATGATCAGTACACCAATCCCACTTGGATGCTCAAGTTTCATTCTCCTACGTTGAAGCATTCGTTTGCACTAACAGTTTTAATTTTTAGGTTTCACTGTTTTCACCTATATTGACAAATGTAGTTCAAACTCTAAATCATACACGGTTTGGGCTAGCTTCTTGAAACTTGACACAATAAAGTAGTTCTACATTCTATCCCTAAGGTTTGTTTCCTCTTGATGTAGCCTTCAGCAAAGACTGACCAATAACACTTTCAATGAAAGGCGTTGTTAGGCTGCCAAAAAACTAGAGTCTCCTGAAATCTCAACAAATATTTTTTTCCGACCTTAATGATACTTTCAAGTAATGAGCAGTACACCAATCAAACTTGGATGCCCAAGTTTCGTTCTCCTAGGTTGATGCATTCGTTTGCAGTTACAGTTTGAATTTCTAGGTTTCACTCTGTTTTCTCCTATATTGACAGATGCAGCTAGAACTCTAAATCAAACACGGTTGGTGCTAGCTTCTTGAAACTTGACACAATAAAGTAGTTCTACGTTCTATCTCTAAGGTTTGTTTCCTCTTGATGTAGCCTAATGCAGGGACTGGCGAATAACACTTATATTGAAAGGGGTTGCCAAACTTTCAAAAAACTAGAGTCTCCTGAAATCTCAACATATATTTTTTCATCCAATCTTCATGATACATTCAAGTAATGATCAGTACACCATTCCCACTTGGATGCCCAAGTTTTGTTCTTCTAGGTTGAAGCATTCGTTTGCAGGAACAGTTTGAATTTTTAGGTTTCACTCTGTTTTCTCCTATATTGACAGATGCAGTTAGAACTTTAAATCAAACACGGTTTGTGCTAGCTTCTTGAAACATGACACAATAAAGTAGTTCTACTTTCTATCCCTAAGGTTTGTTTCCTTTTGATTTAACCTTAAGCATAGACTGGCGAATAACACATTCAATGAAAGGCGTTTTTAGGCTGCCAAAAAACTACAGTCTCCTGAAATCTCATCATATATTTGTTCTTCCGACCTTCATGATACTTTCAAGTAATGAGCAGTGCACCAATCAAACTTGGATGCCCAAGTTTCGTTCTCCTAGGTTGAAGAATTCTTTTGCAAGAACACTTTGAATTTTTAGGTTTCACTCTGTTTTGTCCTATATTGACAGATGCAGTTCGAACTCTAAATCAAACACGGTTTGGGCTAGCTTCATGAAACTTGACAAAATACTATAGTTCTACGTTCTATCTCTAAGGTTTGTTTCCTCTTGATGTAGCCTAATGCAGGGACTGGCGAATAACACTTATATTGAAAGGGGTTGCCAAACTTTCAAAAAACTAGAGTCTCCTGAAATCTCAACATATATTTTTTCATCCAATCTTCATGATACATTCAAGTAATGATCAGTACACCATTCCCACTTGGATGCCCAAGTTTTGTTCTTCTAGGTTGAAGCATTCGTTTGCAGGAACAGTTTGAATTTTTAGGTTTCACTCTGTTTTCTCCTATATTGACAGATGCAGTTAGAACTTTAAATCAAACACGGTTTGTGCTAGCTTCTTGAAACATCACACAATAAAGTAGTTCTACTTTCTATCCCTAAGGTTTGTTTCCTTTTGATTTAACCTTAAGCATAGACTGGCGAATAACACATTCAATGAAAGGCGTTTTTAGGCTGCCAAAAACTACAGTCTCTTGAAATCTCATCATATATTTGCTCTTCCGACCTTCATGATACTTTCAAGTAATGAGCAGTGCACCAATCAAACTTGGATGCCCAAGTTTCGTTTTCCTAGGTTGAAGAATTCTTTTGCAAGAACACTTTGAATTTTTAGGTTTCACTCTGTTTTGTCCTATATTGACAGATGCAGTTCGAACTCTAAATCAAACACGGTTTGGGCTAGCTTCTTGGAACTTGACACAATAAAGTAGTTCTACGTTCTATCTCTAAGGTTTGTTTCCTCTTGATGTAGCCTAATGCAGGGACTGGCGAATAACACTTATATTGAAAGGGGTTGCCAAACTTTCAAAAAACTAGAGTCTCCTGAATTCTCAACATATATTTTTTCATCCAATCTTCATGATACATTCAAGTAATGATCAGTACACCATTCCCACTTGGATGCCCAAGTTTTGTTCTTCTAGGTTGAAGCATTCGTTTGCAGGAACAGTTTGAATTTTTAGGTTTCACTCTGTTTTCTCCTATATTGACAGATGCAGTTAGAACTTTAAATCAAACACGGTTTGTGGTAGCTACTTGAAACATGACACAATAAAGTAGTTCTACGTTCTATCCCTAAGGTTTGTTTCCTCTTGATGTAGCCTTAAGCAGAGACTGGCGAATAACACATTCAATGTAAGGCGTTGTTAGGCTGCCAAAAAACTACAGTCTCCTGAAATCTCATCATATATTTTTTCTTCCGACCTTCATGATACTTTCAAGTAATGAGCAGTGCACCAATCAAACTTGGATGCCCAAGTTTTGTTCTCCTAGGTTGAAGCATTCGTTTGCAGGAACAGTTTGAATTTTTAGGTTTCACTCTGTTTTGTCCTATATTGACAGATGCAGTTCGAACTCTAAATCAAACACGGTTTGTGCTAGCTTCTTGAAACTTGACAAAATACTGTAGTTCTACGTTCTATCTCTAAGGTTTGTTTCCTCTTGATGTAGCCTAATGCAGGGACTGGCGAATAACACTTTTATTGAAAGGGGTTGCCAAACTTCCCAAAACTAGAGTCTTCTGAAATCTCAACATATATTTTTTTATCCAATCTTCATGATACTTTCAAGTAATGATCAGTACACCAATCCCACTTGGATGCTCAAGTTTCATTCTCCTACGTTGAAGCATTCGTTTGCAGTAACAGTTTGAATTTTTAGATTTCACTGTTTTCTTCTATATTGACAAATGTAGTTCAAACTCTAAATCATACACGGTTTGGGCTAGCTTCTTGAAACTTGACACAATAAAGTAGTTCTACATTCTATCCCTAAGGTTTGTTTCCTCTTGATGTAGCCTTCAGCACAGACTGCCCAATAACACTTTCAATGAAAGGCGTTGTTAGGCTGCCAAAAAACTAGAGTCTCCTGAAATCTCAACAAATATTTTTTTCCGACCTTAATGATACTTTCAAGTAATGAGCAGTACACCAATCAAACTTGGATGCCCAAGTTTCGTTCTCCTAGGTTGATGCATTCGTTTGCAGTTACAGTTTGAATTTCTAGGTTTCACTCTGTTTTCTCCTATATTGACAGATGCAGCTAGAACTCTAAATCAAACACGGTTGGTGCTAGCTTCTTGAAACTTGACACAATAAAGTAGTTCTACGTTCTATCTCTAAGGTTTGTTTCCTCTTGATGTAGCCTAATGCAGGGACTGGCGAATAACACTTATATTGAAAGGGGTTGCCAAACTTTCAAAAAACTAGAGTCTCCTGAAATCTCAACATATATTTTTTCATCCAATCTTCATGATACATTCAAGTAATGATCAGTACACCATTCCCACTTGGATGCCCAAGTTTTGTTCTTCTAGGTTGAAGCATTCGTTTGCAGGAACAGTTTGAATTTTTAGGTTTCACTCTGTTTTCTCCTATATTGACAGATGCAGTTAGAACTTTAAATCAAACACGGTTTGTGGTAGCTACTTGAAACATGACACAATAAAGTAGTTCTACTTTCTATCCCTAAGGTTTGTTTCCTCTTGATGTAGCCTTAAGCAGAGACTGGCGAATAACACATTCAATGAAAGGCGTTGTTAGGCTGCCAAAAAACTACAGTCTCCTGAAATCTCATCATATATTTTTTCTTCCGACCTTCATGATACTTTCAAGTAATGAGCAGTGCACCAATCAAACTTGGATGCCCAAGTTTCGTTCTCGTAGGTTGAAGCCTTCGTTTGCAGGAACAGTTTGAATTTTTAGGTTTCACTCTGTTTTGTCCTATATTGACAGATGCAGTTCGAACTCTAAATCAAACACGGTTTGTGCTAGCTTCTTGAAACTTGACAAAATACTTAGTTCTACGTTCTATCTCTAAGGTTTGTTTCCTCTTGATGTAGCCTAATGCAGGGACTGGCGAATAACACTTTTATTGAAAGGGGTTGCCAAACTTCCCAAAACTAGAGTCTTCTGAAATCTCAACATATATTTTTTTATCCAATCTTCATGATACTTTCGAGTAATGATCAGTACACCAATCCCACTTGGATGCTCAAGTTTCCTTCTCCTACGTTGAAGCATTCGTTTGCAGTAACAGTTTGAATTTTTAGGTTTCATTCTGCTTTCTCCTATATTGACAAATGTAGTTCAAACTCTAAATCATACACGGTTTGGGCTAGCTTCTTGAAACTTGACACAATAAAGTAGTTCTACATTCTATCCCTAAGGTTTGTTTCCTCTTGATGTAGCCTTCAGCACAGACTGGCGAATAACACTTTCAATGAAAGGCGTTGTTAGGCTGCCAAAAAACTAGAGTCTCCTGAAATCTCAACACATATTTTTTTCCGACCTTAATGATACTTTCAAGTAATGAGCAGTACACCAATCAAACTTGGATGCCCAAGTTTCGTTCTCCTAGGTTGATGCATTCGTTTGCAGTTACAGTTTGAATTTCTAGGTTTCACTCTCTTTTCTCCTATATTGACAGATGCAGCTAGAACTCTAAATCAAACACGGTTGGTGCTAGCTTCTTGAAACTTGACACAATAAAGTAGTTCTACGTTCTATCTCTAAGGTTTGTTTCCTCTTGATGTAGCCTAATGCAGGGACTGGCGAATAACACTTATATTGAAAGGGGTTGCCAAACTTTCAAAAAACTAGAGTCTCCTGAAATCTCAACATATATTTTTTCATCCAATCTTCATGATACATTCAAGTAATGATCAGTACACCATTCCCACTTGGATGCCCAAGTTTTGTTCTTCTAGGTTGAAGCATTCGTTTGCAGGAACAGTTTGAATTTTTAGGTTTCACTCTGTTTTCTCCTATATTGACAGATGCAGTTAGAACTTTAAATCAAACACGGTTTGTGCTAGCTACTTGAAACATGACACAATAAAGTAGTTCTACGTTCTATCCCTAAGGTTTGTTTCCTCTTGATGTAGCCTTAAGCAGAGACTGGCGAATAACACATTCAATGAAAGGCGTTGTTAGGCTGCCAAAAAACTACAGTCTCCTGAAATCTCATCATATATTTTTTCTTCCGACCTTCATGATACTTTCAAGTAATGAGCAGTGCACCAATCAAACTTGGATGCCCAAGTTTCGTTCTCCTAGGTTGAAGCATTCGTTTGCAGGAACAGTTTGAATTTTTAGGTTTCACTCTGTTTTGTCCTATATTGACAGATGCAGTTCGAACACTAAATGAAACACGGTTTGTGCTAGCTTCTTGAATCTTGACAAAATACTGTAGTTCTACGTTCTATCTCTAAGATTTGTTTCCTCTTGATGTAGCCTAATGCAGGGACTGGCGAATAACACTTTTATTGAAAGGGGTTGCCAAACTTCCCAAAACTAGAGTCTTCTGAAATCTCAACATATATTTTTGCATCCAATCTTCATGATACTTTCGAGTAATGATCAGTACACCAATCCCACTTGGATGCTCAAGTTTCCTTCTCCTACGTTGAAGCATTCGTTTGCAGTAACAGTTTGAATTTTTAGGTTTCATTCTGCTTTCTCCTATATTGACAAATGTAGTTCAAACTCTAAATCATACACGGTTTGGGCTAGCTTCTTGAAACTTGACACAATAAAGTAGTTCTACATTCTATCCCTAAGGTTTGTTTCCTCTTGATGTAGCCTTCAGCACAGACTGGCGAATAACACTTTCAATGAAAGGCGTTGTTAGGCTGCCAAAAAACTAGAGTCTCCTGAAATCTCAACACATATTTTTTTCCGACCTTAATGATACTTTCAAGTAATGAGCAGTACACCAATCAAACTTGGATGCCCAAGTTTCGTTCTCCTAGGTTGATGCATTCGTTTGCAGTTACAGTTTGAATTTCTAGGTTTCACTCTGTTTTCTCCTATATTGACAGATGCAGCTAGAACTCTAAATAAAACACGGTTGGTGCTAGCTTCTTGAAACTTGACACAATAAAGTAGTTCTACGTTCTATCTCTAAGGTTTGTTTCCTCTTGATGTAGCCTAATGCAGGGACTGGCGAATAACACTTATATTGAAAGGGGTTGCCAAACTTTCAAAAAACTAGAGTCTCCTGAAATCTCAACATATATTTTTTCATCCAATCTTCATGATACATTCAAGTAATGATCAGTACACCATTCCCACTTGGATGCCCAAGTTTTGTTCTTCTAGGTTGAAGCATTCGTTTGCAGGAACAGTTTGAATTTTTAGGTTTCACTCTGTTTTCTCCTATATTGACAGATGCAGTTAGAACTTTAAATCAAACACGGTTTGTGCTAGCTACTTGAAACATGACACAATAAAGTAGTTCTACGTTCTATCCCTAAGGTTTGTTTCCTCTTGATGTAGCCTTAAGCAGAGACTGGCGAATAACACATTCAATGAAAGGCGTTGTTAGGCTGCCAAAAAACTACAGTCTCCTGAAATCTCATCATATATTTTTTCTTCCGACCTTCATGATACTTTCAAGTAATGAGCAGTGCACCAATCAAACTTGGATGCCCAAGTTTCGTTCTCCTAGGTTGAAGCATTCGTTTGCAGGAACAGTTTGAATTTTTAGGTTTCACTCTGTTTTGTCCTATATTGACAGATGCAGTTCGAACACTAAATGAAACACGGTTTGTGCTAGCTTCTTGAAACTTGACAAAATACTGTAGTTCTACGTTCTATCTCTAAGGTTTGTTTCCTCTTGATGTAGCCTAATGCAGGGACTGGCGAATAACACTTTTATTGAAAGGGGTTGCCAAACTTCCCAAAACTAGAGTCTTCTGAAATCTCAACATATATTTTTGCATCCAATCTTCATGATACTTTCGAGTAATTATCAGTACACCAATCCCACTTGGATGCTCAAGTTTCATTCTCCTACGTTGAAGCATTCGTTTGCACTAACAGTTTTAATTTTTAGGTTTCACTGTTTTCTCCTATATTGACAAATGTAGTTCAAACTCTAAATCATACACGGTTTGGGCTAGCTTCTTGAAACTTGACACAATAAAGTAGTTCTACATTCTATCCCTAAGGTTTGTTTCCTCTTGATGTAGCCTTCAGCACAGACTGCCCAATAACACTTTCAATGAAAGGCGTTGTTAGGCTGCCAAAAAACTAGAGTCTCCTGAAATCTCAACAAATATTTTTTTCCGACCTTAATGATACTTTCAAGTAATGAGCAGTACACCAATCAAACTTGGATGCCCAAGTTTCGTTCTCCTAGGTTGATGCATTCGTTTGCAGTTACAGTTTGAATTTCTAGGTTTCACTCTGTTTTCTCCTATATTGACAGATGCAGCTAGAACTCTAAATCAAACACGGTTGGTGCTAGCTTCTTGAAACTTGACACAATAAAGTAGTTCTACGTTCTATCTCTAAGGTTTGTTTCCTCTTGATGTAGCCTAATGCAGGGACTGGCGAATAACACTTATATTGAAAGGGGTTGCCAAACTTTCAAAAAACTAGAGTCTCCTGAAATCTCAACATATATTTTTTCATCCAATCTTCATGATACATTCAAGTAATGATCAGTACACCATTCCCACTTGGATGCCCAAGTTTTGTTCTTCTAGGTTGAAGCATTCGTTTGCAGGAACAGTTTGAATTTTTAGGTTTCACTCTGTTTTCTCCTATATTGACAGATGCAGTTAGAACTTTAAATCAAACACGGTTTGTGCTAGCTACTTGAAACATGACACAATAAAGTAGTTCTACGTTCTATCCCTAAGGTTTGTTTCCTCTTGATGTAGCCTTAAGCAGAGACTGGCGAATAACACATTCAATGAAAGGCGTTGTTAGGCTGCCAAAAAACTACAGTCTCCTGAAATCTCATCATATATTTTTTCTTCCGACCTTCATGATACTTTCAAGTAATGAGCAGTGCACCAATCAAACTTGGATGCCCAAGTTTCGTTCTCCTAGGTTGAAGCCTTCGTTTGCAGGAACAGTTTGAATTTTTAGGTTTCACTCTGTTTTGTCCTATATTGACAGATGCAGTTCGAACTCTAAATCAAACACGGTTTGTGCTAGCTTCTTGAAACTTGACAAAATACTTAGTTCTACGTTCTATCTCTAAGGTTTGTTTCCTCTTGATGTAGCCTAATGCAGGGACTGGCGAATAACACTTTTATTGAAAGGGGTTGCCAAACTTCCCAAAACTAGAGTCTTCTGAAATCTCAACATATATTTTTTTATCCAATCTTCATGATACTTTCGAGTAATGATCAGTACACCAATCCCACTTGGATGCTCAAGTTTCCTTCTCCTACGTTGAAGCATTTGTTTGCAGTAACAGTTTGAATTTTTAGGTTTCATTCTGCTTTCTCCTATATTGACAAATGTAGTTCAAACTCTAAATCATACACGGTTTGGGCTAGCTTCTTGAAACTTGACACAATAAAGTAGTTCTACATTCTATCCCTAAGGTTTGTTTCCTCTTGATGTAGCCTTCAGCACAGACTGGCGAATAACACTTTCAATGAAAGGCGTTGTTAGGCTGCCAAAAAACTAGAGTCTCCTGAAATCTCAACACATATTTTTTTCCGACCTTAATGATACTTTCAAGTAATGAGCAGTACACCAATCAAACTTGGATGCCCAAGTTTCGTTCTCCTAGGTTGATGCATTCGTTTGCAGTTACAGTTTGAATTTCTAGGTTTCACTCTGTTTTCTCCTATATTGACAGATGCAGCTAGAACTCTAAATCAAACACGGTTGGTGCTAGCTTCTTGAAACTTGACACAATAAAGTAGTTCTACGTTCTATCTCTAAGGTTTGTTTCCTCTTGATGTAGCCTAATGCAGGGACTGGCGAATAACACTTATATTGAAAGGGGTTGCCAAACTTTCAAAAAACTAGAGTCTCCTGAAATCTCAACATATATTTTTTCATCCAATCTTCATGATACATTCAAGTAATGATCAGTACACCATTCCCACTTGGATGCCCAAGTTTTGTTCTTCTAGGTTGAAGCATTCGTTTGCAGGAACAGTTTGAATTTTTAGGTTTCACTCTGTTTTCTCCTATATTGACAGATGCAGTTAGAACTTTAAATCAAACACGGTTTGTGCTAGCTACTTGAAACATGACACAATAAAGTAGTTCTACGTTCTATCCCTAAGGTTTGTTTCCTCTTGATGTAGCCTTAAGCAGAGACTGGCGAATAACACATTCAATGAAAGGCGTTGTTAGGCTGCCAAAAAACTACAGTCTCCTGAAATCTCATCATATATTTTTTTCTTCCGACCTTCATGATACTTTCAAGTAATGAGCAGTGCACCAATCAAACTTGGATGCCCAAGTTTCGTTCTCCTAGGTTGAAGCATTCGTTTGCAGGAACAGTTTGAATTTTTAGGTTTCACTCTGTTTTGTCCTATATTGACAGATGCAGTTCGAACACTAAATGAAACACGGTTTGTGCTAGCTTCTTGAAACTTGACAAAATACTGTAGTTCTACGTTCTATCTCTAAGGTTTGTTTCCTCTTGATGTAGCCTAATGCAGGGACTGGCGAATAACACTTTTATTGAAAGGGGTTGCCAAACTTCCCAAAACTAGAGTCTTCTGAAATCTCAACATATATTTTTGCATCCAATCTTCATGATACTTTCGAGTAATTATCAGTACACCAATCCCACTTGGATGCTCAAGTTTCATTCTCCTACGTTGAAGCATTCGTTTGCAGTAACAGTTTGAATTTTTAGGTTTCACTGTTTTCTTCTATATTGACAAATGTAGTTCAAACTCTAAATCATACACGGTTTGGGCTAGCTTCTTGAAACTTGACACAATAAAGTAGTTCTACATTCTATCCCTAAGGTTTGTTTCCTCTTGATGTAGCCTTCAGCACAGACTGGCGAATAACACTTTCAATGAAAGGCGTTGTTAGGCTGCTAAAAAACTAGAGTCTCCTGAAATCTCAACACATATTTTTTTCCGACCTTAATGATACTTTCAAGTAATGAGCAGTACACCAATCAAACTTGGATGCCCAAGTTTCGTTCTCCTAGGTTGATGCATTCGTTTGCAGTTACAGTTTGAATTTCTAGGTTTCACTCTGTTTTCTCCTATATTGACAGATGCAGCTAGAACTCTAAATCAAACACGGTTTGTGCTAGCTTCTTGAAACTTGACACAATAAAGTAGTTCTACGTTCTATCTCTAAGGTTTGTTTCCTCTTGATGTAGCCTAATGCAGGGACTGGCGAATAACACTTATATTGAAAGGGGTTGCCAAACTTTCAAAAAACTAGAGTCTCCTGAAATCTCAACATATATTTTTTCATCCAATCTTCATGATACATTCAAGTAATGATCAGTACACCATTCCCACTTGGATGCCCAAGTTTTGTTCTTCTAGGTTGAAGCATTCGTTTGCAGGAACAGTTTGAATTTTTAGGTTTCACTCTGTTTTCTCCTATATTGACAGATGCAGTTCGAACTCTAAATCAAACACGGTTTGTGCTAGCTTCTTGAAACTTGACACAATAAAGTAGTTCTACATTCTATCCCTAAGGTTTGTTTCCTCTTGATGTAGCCTTCAGCACAGACTGGCGAATAACACTTTCATTGAAAGGCGTTGTTAGGCTGCCAAAAAACTAGAGTCTCCTGAAATCTCAACACATATTTTTTTTCCGACCTTAATGATACTTTCAAGTAATGAGCAGTACACCAATCAAACTTGGATGCCCAAGTTTCTTTCTCCTAGGTTGATGCATTCGTTTGCAGTAACAGTTTGAATTTCTAGGTTTCACTCTGTTTTCTCCTATATTGACAGATGCAGCTAGAACTCTAAATCAAACACGGTTTGTGCTAGCTTCTTGAAACTTGACACAATAAAGTAGTTCTACGTTCTATCTCTAAGGTTTTTTTCCTCTTGATGTAGCCTAATGCAGGGACTGGCGAATAACACTTATATTGAAAGGGGTTGCCAAACTTTCAAAAAACTAGAGACTCCTGAAATCTCAACATATATTTTTTCATCCAATCTTCATGATACATTCAAGTAATGATCAGTACACCATTCCCACTTGGATGCCCAAGTTTTGTTCTTCTAGGTTGAAGCATTCGTTTGCAGGAACAGTTTGAATTTTTAGGTTTCACTCTGTTTTCTCCTATATTGACAGATGCAGTTAGAACTTTAAATCAAACACGGTTTGTGCTAGCTACTTGAAACATGACACAATAAAGTAGTTCTACGTTCTATCCCTAAGGTTTGTTTCCTCTTGTTGTAGCCTTAAGCAGAGACTGGCGAATAACACATTCGATGAAAGGCGTTGTTAGGCTGCCAAAAAACTACAGTCTCCTGAAATCTCATCATATATTTTTTCTTCCGACCTTCATGATACTTTCAAGTAATGAGCAGTGCACCAATCAAACTTGGATGCCCAAGTTTCGTTCTCCTAGGTTGAAGCATTCGTTTGCAGGAACAGTTTGAATTTTTAGGTTTCACTCTGTTTTGTCCTATATTGACAGATGCAGTTCGAACTCTAAATCAAACACGGTTTGTGCTAGCTTCTTGAAACTTGACAAAATACTGTAGTTCTACGTTCTATCTCTAAGGTTTGTTTCCTCTTGATGTAGCCTAATGCAGGGACTGGCGAATAACACTTTTATTGAAAGGGGTTGCCAAACTTCCCAAAACTAGAGTCTCCTGAAATCTCAACATATATTTTTTTATCCAATCTTCATGATACTTTCGAGTAATGATCAGTACACCAATCCCACTTGGATGCTCAAGTTTCATTCTCCTACGTTGAAGCATTCGTTTGCAGTAACTGTTTTAATTTTTAGGTTTCACTGTTTTCTTCTATATTGACAAATGTAGTTCAAACTCTAAATCATACACGGTTTGGGCTAGCTTCTTGAAACTTGACACAATAAAGTAGTTCTACATTCTATCCCTAAGGTTTGTTTCCTCTTGATGTACCCTTAAGCAGAGACTGGCGAATAACACTTTCAATGAAAGGCGTTGTTAGGCTGCCAAAAAACTAGAGTCTCCTGAAATCTCAACACATATTTTTTCCGACCTTAATGATACTTTCAAGTAATGAGCAGTACACCAATCAAACTTGGATGCCCAAGTTTCGTTCTCCTAGGTTGATGCATTCGTTTGCAGTTACAGTTTGAATTTCTAGGTTTCACTCTGTTTTCTCCTATATTGACAGATGCAGCTAGAACTCTAAATCAAACACGGTTTGTGCTAGCTTCTTGAAACTTGACACAATAAAGTAGTTCTACGTTCTATCTCTAAGGTTTGTTTCCTCTTGATGTAGCCTAATGCAGGGACTGGCGAATAACACTTATATTGAAAGGGGTTGCCAAACTTTCAAAAAACTAGAGTCTCCTGAAATCTCAACATATATTTTTTCATCCAACCTTCATGATACATTCAAGTAATGATCAGTACACCATTCCCACTTGGATGCCCAAGTTTTGTTTTTCTAGGTTGAAGCATTCGTTTGCAGGAACAGTTTGAATTTTTAGGTTTCACTCTGTTTTCTCCTATATTGACAGATGCAGTTAGAACTTTAAATCAAACACGGTTTGTGCTAGCTACTTGAAACATGACACAATAAAGTAGTTCTACGTTCTATCCCTAAGGTTTGTTTCCTCTTGTTGTAGCCTTAAGCAGAGACTGGCGAATAACACATTCAACAAAAGGCGTTGTTAGGCTGCCAAAAAACTACAGTCTCCTGAAATCTCATCATATATTTTTTCTTCCGAACTTCATGATACTTTCAAGTAATGAGCAGTGCACCAATCAAACTTGGATGCCCAAGTTTCGTTCTCCTAGGTTGAAGCATTCGTTTGCAGGAACAGTTTGAATTTTTAGGTTTCACTCTGTTTTGTCCTATATTGACAGATGCAGTTCGAACTCTAAATCAAACACGGTTTGTGCTAGCTTCTTGAAACTTGACAAAATACTGTAGTTCTACGTTCTATCTCTAAGGTTTGTTTCCTCTTGATGTAGCCTAATGCAGGGACTGGCGAATAACACTTTTATTGAAAGGGGTTGCCAAACTTCCCAAAACTAGAGTCTTCTGAAATCTCAACATATATTTTTTTATCCAATCTTCATGATACTTTCGAGTAATGATCAGTACACCAATCCCACTTGGATGCTCAAGTTTCCTTCTCCTACGTTGAAGCATTCGTTTGCAGTAACAGTTTGAATTTTTAGGTTTCATTCTGCTTTCTCCTATATTGACAAATGTAGTTCAAACTCTAAATCATACACGGTTTGGGCTAGCTTCTTGAAACTTGACACAATAAGTAGTTCTACATTCTATCCCTAAGGTTTGTTTCCTCTTGATGTAGCCTTCAGCACAGACTGGCGAATAACACTTTCAATGAAAGGCGTTGTTAGGCTGCCAAAAAACTAGAGTCTCCTGAAATCTCAACACATATTTTTTTCCGACCTTAATGATACTTTCAAGTAATGAGCAGTACACCAATCAAACTTGGATGCCCAAGTTTCGTTCTCCTAGGTTGATGCATTCGTTTGCAGTTACAGTTTGAATTTCTAGGTTTCACTCTGTTTTCTCCTATATTGACAGATGCAGCTAGAACTCTAAATCAAACACGGTTTGTGCTAGCTTCTTGTAACTTGACACAATAAAGTAGTTCTACGTTCTATCTCTAAGGTTTGTTTCCTCTTGATGTAGCCTAATGCAGGGACTGGCGAATAACACTTATATTGAAAGGGGTTGCCAAACTTTCAAAAAACTAGAGTCTCCTGAAATCTCAACATATATTTTTTCATCCAATCTTCATGATACATTCAAGTAATGATCAGTACACCATTCCCACTTGGATGCCCAAGTTTTGTTCTTCTAGGTTGAAGCATTCGTTTGCAGGAACAGTTTGAATTTTTAGGTTTCACTCTGTTTTCTCCTATATTGACAGATGTAGTTAGAACTTTAAATCAAACACGGTTTGTGCTAGCTACTTGAAACATGACACAATAAAGTAGTTCTACGTTCTATCCCTAAGGTTTGTTTCCTCTTGTTTTAGCCTTAAGCAGAGACTGGCGAATAACACATTCAAGGAAAGGCGTTGTTAGGCTGCCAAAAAACTACAGTCTCCTCAAATCTCATCATATATTTTTTCTTCCGACCTTCATGATACTTTCAAGTAATGAGCAGTGCACCAATCAAACTTGGATGCCCAAGTTTCGTTCTCCTAGGTTGAAGCATTCGTTTGCAGGAACAGTTTGAATTTTTAGGTTTCACTCTGTTTTGTCCTATATTGACAGATGCAGTTCGAACTCTAAATCAAACACGGTTTGTGCTAGCTTCTTGAAACTTGCAAAATACTGTAGTTCTACGTTCTATCTCTAAGGTTTGTTTCCTCTTGATGTAGCCTAATGCAGAGACTGGCGAATAACACTTTTATTGAAAGGGGTTGCCAAACTTCCCAAAACTAGAGTCTTCTGAAATCTCAACATATATTTTTTTATCCAATCTTCATGATACTTTCGAGTAATGATCAGTACACCAATCCCACTTGGATGCTCAAGTTTCCTTCTCCTATGTTGAAGCATTCGTTTGCAGTAACAGTTTGAATTTTTAGGTTTCATTCTGCTTTCTCCTATATTGACAAATGTAGTTCAAACTCTAAATCATACACGGTTTGGGCTAGCTTCTTGAAACTTGACACAATAAAGTAGTTCTACATTCTATCCCTAAGGTTTGTTTCCTCTTGATGTAGCCTTCAGCACAGACTGGCGAATAACACTTTCAATGAAAGGCGTTGTTAGGCTGCCAAAAAACTAGAGTCTCCTGAAATCTCAACACATATTTTTTTTCCGACCTTAATGATACTTTCAAGTAATGAGCAGTACACCAATCAAACTTGGATGCCCAAGTTTCGTTCTCCTAGGTTGATGCATTCGTTTGCAGTTACAGTTTGAATTTCTAGGTTTCACTCTGTTTTCTCCTATATTGACAGATGCAGCTAGAACTCTAAATCAAACACGGTTTGTGCTAGCTTCTTGAAACTTGACACAATAAAGTAGTTCTACGTTCTATCTCTAAGGTTTGTTTCCTCTTGATGTAGCCTAATGCAGGGACTGGCGAATAACACTTATATTGAAAGGGGTTGCCAAACTTTCAAAAAACTAGAGTCTCCTGAAATCTCAACATATATTTTTTCATCCAACCTTCATGATACATTCAAGTAATGATCAGTACACCATTCCCACTTGGATGCCCAAGTTTTGTTCTTCTAGGTTGAAGCATTCGTTTGCAGGAACAGTTTGAATTTTTAGGTTTCACTCTGTTTTCTCCTATATTGACAGATGCAGTTAGAACTTTAAATCAAACACGGTTTGTGCTAGCTACTTGAAACATGACACAATAAAGTAGTTCTACGTTCTATCCCTAAGGTTTGTTTCCTCTTGTTTTAGCCTTAAGCAGAGACTGGCGAATAACACATTCAAGGAAAGGCGTTGTTAGGCTGCCAAAAAACTACAGTCTCCTGAAATCTCATCATATATTTTTTCTTCCGACCTTCATGATACTTTCAAGTAATGAGCAGTGCACCAATCAAACTTGGATGCCCAAGTTTCGTTCTCCTAGGTTGAAGCATTCGTTTGCAGGAACAGTTTGAATTTTTAGGTTTCACTCTGTTTTGTCCTATATTGACAGATGCAGTTCGAACTCTAAATCAAACACGGTTTGTGCTAGCTTCTTGAAACTTGCAAAATACTGTAGTTCTACGTTCTATCTCTAAGGTTTGTTTCCTCTTGATGTAGCCTAATGCAGGGACTTGCGAATAACACTTTTATTGAAAGGGGTTGCCAAACTTCCCAAAACTAGAGTCTTCTGAATTCTCAACATATATTTTTTTATCCAATCTTCATGATACTTTCGAGTAATGATCAGTACACCAATCCCACTTGGATGCTCAAGTTTCCTTCTCCTATGTTGAAGCATTCGTTTGCAGTAACAGTTTGAATTTTTAGGTTTCATTCTGCTTTCTCCTATATTGACAAATGTAGTTCAAACTCTAAATCATACACGGTTTGGGCTAGCTTCTTGAAACTTGACACAATAAAGTAGTTCTACATTCTATCCCTAAGGTTTGTTTCCTCTTGATGTAGCCTTCAGCACAGACTGGCGAATAACACTTTCAATGAAAGGCGTTGTTAGGCTGCCAAAAAACTAGAGTCTCCTGAAATCTCAACACATATTTTTTTTCCGACCTTAATGATACTTTCAAGTAATGAGCAGTACACCAATCAAACTTGGATGCCCAAGTTTCGTTCTCCTAGGTTGATGCATTCGTTTGCAGTTACAGTTTGAATTTCTAGGTTTCACTCTGTTTTCTCCTATATTGACAGATGCAGCTAGAACTCTAAATCAAACACGGTTTGTGCTAGCTTCTTGAAACTTGACACAATAAAGTAGTTCTACGTTCTATCTCTAAGGTTTGTTTCCTCTTGATGTAGCCTAATGCAGGGACTGGCGAATAACACTTATATTGAAAGGGGTTGCCAAACTTTCAAAAAACTAGAGTCTCCTGAAATCTCAACATATATTTTTTCATCCAATCTTCATGATACATTCAAGTAATGATCAGTACACCATTCCCACTTGGATGCCCAAGTTTTGTTCTACTAGGGTGAAGCATTCGTTTGCAGGAACAGTTTGAATTTTTAGGTTTCACTCTGTTTTCTCCTATATTGACAGATGCAGTTAGAACTTTAAATCAAACACGGTTTGTGCTAGCTATTTGAAACATGACACAATAAAGTAGTTCTACGTTCTATCCCTAAGGTTTGTTTCCTCTTGATGTAGCCTTAAGCAGAGACTGGCGAATAACACATTCAATGAAAGGCGTTGTTAGGCTGCCAAAAAACTACAGTCTCCTGAAATCTCATCATATATTTTTTCTTCCGACCTTCATGATACTTTCAAGTAATGAGCAGTGCACCAATCAAACTTGGATGCCCAAGTTTCGTTCTCCTAGGTTGAAGCATTCGTTTGCAGGAACAGTTTGAATTTTTAGGTTTCACTCTGTTTTGTCCTATATTGACAGATGCAGTTTGAACTCTAAATCAAACACGGTTTGTGCTAGCTTCTTGAAACTTGACAAAATACTGTAGTTCTACGTTCTATCTCTAAGGTTTGTTTCCTCTTGATGTAGCGTAATGCAGGGACTGGCGAATAACACTTTTATTGAAAGGGGTTGCAAAACTTCCCAAAACTAGAGTCTTCTGAAATCTCAACATATATTTTTGCATCCAATCTTCATGATACTTTCAAGTAATGATCAGTACACCAATCCCACTTGGATGCTCAAGTTTCATTCTCCTACGTTGAAGCATTCGTTTGCAGTAACAGTTTTAAATTTTAGGTTTCACTGTTTTCTTCTATATTGACAAATGTAGTTCAAACTCTAAATCATACACGGTTTGGGCTAGCTTCTTGAAACTTGACACAATAAAGTAGTTCTACATTCTATCCCTAAGGTTTGTTTCCTCTTGATGTAGCCTTCAGCACAGACTGGCGAATAACACTTTCAATGAAAGGCGTTGTTAGGCTGCCAAAAAACTAGAGTCTCCTGAAATCTCAACACATATTTTTTTCCGACCTTAATGATACTTTCAAGTAATGAGCAGTACACCAATCAAACTTGGATGCCCAAGTTTCGTTCTCCTAGGTTGATGCATTCGTTTGCAGTTACAGTTTGAATTTCTAGGTTTCACTCTGTTTTCTCCTATATTGACAGATGCAGCTAGAACTCTAAATCAAACACGGTTTGTGCTAGCTTCTTGAAACTTGACACAATAAAGTAGTTCTACGTTCTATCTCTAAGGTTTGTTTCCTCTTGATGTAGCCTAATGCAGGGACTGGCGAATAACACTTATATTGAAAGGGGTTGCCAAACTTTCAAAAAACTAGAGTCTCCTGAAATCTCAACATATATTTTTTCATCCAATCTTCATGATACATTCAAGTAATGATCAGTACACCATTCCCACTTGGATGCCCAAGTTTTGTTCTTCTAGGTTGAAGCATTCGTTTGCAGGAACAGTTTGAATTTTTAGGTTTCACTCTGTTTTGTCCTATATTGACAGATGCAGTTCGAACTCTAAATCAAACACGGTTTGTGCTAGCTTCTTGAAACTTGACAAAATACTGTAGTTCTACGTTCTATCTCTAAGGTTTGTTTCCTCTTGATGTAGCCTAATGCAGGGACTTTCGAATAACACTTATATTGAAAGGGGTTGCCAAACTTTCAAAAAACTAGAGTCTCCTGAAATCTCAACATATATTTTTTCATCCAATCTTCATGATACATTCAAGTAATGATCAGTACACCATTCCCACTTGGATGCCCAAGTTTTGTTCTTCTAGGTTGAAGCATTCGTTTGCAGGAACAGTTTGAATTTTTAGGTTTCACTCTGTTTTCTCCTATATTGACAGATGCAGTTAGAACTTTAAATCAAACACGGTTTGTGCTAGCTTCTTGAAACATGACACAATAAAGTAGTTCTACTTTCTATCCCTAAGGTTTGTTTCCTTTTGATTTAACCTTAAGCATACACTGGCGAATAACACATTCAATGAAAGGCATTGTTAGGCTGCCAAAAAACTACAGTCTCCTGAAATCTCATCATATATTTTTTCTTCCGACCTTCATGATACTTTCAAGTAATGAGCAGTGCACCAATCAAACTTGGATGCCCAAGTTTCGTTCTCCTAGGTTGAAGAATTCTTTTGCAATAACACTTTGAATTTTTAGGTTTCACTCTGTTTTGTCCTATATTGACAGATGCAGTTCGAACTCTAAATCAAACACGGTTTGGGCTAGCTTCTTGAAACTTGACACAATAAAGTAGTTCTACGTTCTATCTCTAAGGTTTGTTTCCTCTTGATGTAGCCTAATGCAGGGACTGGCGAATAACACTTATATTGAAAGGGGTTGCCAAACTTTCAAAAAACTAGAGTCTCCTGAAATCTCAACATATATTTTTTCATCCAATCTTCATGATACATTCAAGTAATGATCAGTACACCATTCCCACTTGGATGCCCAAGTTTTGTTCTTCTAGGTTGAAGCATTCGTTTGCAGGAACAGTTTGAATTTTTAGGTTTCACTCTGTTTTCTCCTATATTGACAGATGCAGTTAGAACTTTAAATCAAACACGGTTTGTGCTAGCTACTTGAAACATGACACAATAAAGTAGTTCTACGTTCTATCCCTAAGGTTTGTTTCCTCTTGATGTAGCCTTAAGCAGAGACTGGCGAATAACACATTCAATGAAAGGCGTTGTTAGGCTGCCAAAAAGCTACAGTCTCCTGAAATCTCATCATATATTTTTTCTTCCGACCTTCATGATACTTTCAAGTAATGAGCAGTGCACCAATCAAACTTGGATGCCCAAGTTTCGTTCTCCTAGGTTGAAGCATTCGTTTGCAGGAACAGTTTGAATTTTTAGGTTTCACTCTGTTTTGTCCTATATTGACAGATGCAGTTCGAACTCTAAATCAAACACGGTTTGTGCTAGCTTCTTGAAACTTGACAAAATACTGTAGTTCTACGTTCTATCTCTAAGGTTTGTTTCCTCTTGATGTAGCCTAATGCAGGGACTGGCGAATAACACTTTTATTGAAATGGGTTGCCAAACTTCCCAAAACTAGAGTCTTCTGAAATCTCAACATATATTTTTTTATCCAATCTTCATGATACTTTCGAGTAATGATCAGTACACCAATCCCACTTGGATGCTCAAGTTTCCTTCTCCTACGTTGAAGCATTCGTTTGCAGTAACAGTTTGAATTTTTAGGTTTCATTCTGCTTTCTCCTATATTGACAAATGTAGTTCAAACTCTAAATCATACACGGTTTGGGCTAGCTTCTTGAAACTTGACACAATAAAGTAGTTCTACATTCTATCCCTAAGGTTTGTTTCCTCTTGATGTAGCCTTCAGCACAGACTGGCGAATAACACTTTCAATGAAAGGCGTTGTTAGGCTGCCTAAAATCTAGAGTCTCCTGAAATCTCAACACATATTTTTTTCCGACCTTAATGATACTTTCAAGTAATGAGCAGTACACCAATCAAACTTGGATGCCCAAGTTTCGTTCTCCTAGGTTGATGCATTCGTTTGCACTAACAGTTTGAATTTCTAGGTTTCACTCTGTTTTCTCCTATATTGACAGATGCAGCTAGAACTCTAAATCAAACACGGTTTGTGCTAGCTTCTTGAAACTTGACACAATAAAGTAGTTCTACGTTCTATCTCTAAGGTTTGTTTCCTCTTGATGTAACCTAATGCAGGGACTGGCGAATAACACTTATATTGAAAGGGGTTGCCAAACTTTCAAAAAACTAGAGTCTCCTGAAATCTCAACATATATTTTTTCATCCAATCTTCATGATACATTCAAGTAATGATCAGTACACCATTCCCACTTGGATGCCCAAGTTTTGTTCTTCTAGGTTGAAGCATTCGTTTGCAGGAACAGTTTGAATTTTTAGGTTTCACTCTGTTTTCTCCTATATTGACAGATGCAGTTAGAACTTTAAATCAAACACGGTTTGTGCTAGCTACTTGAAACATGACACAATAAAGTAGTTCTACGTTCTATCCCTAAGGTTTGTTTCCTCTTGTTTTAGCCTTAAGCAGAGACTGGCGAATAACACATTCAAGGAAAGGCGTTGTTAGGCTGCCAAAAAACTACAGTCTCCTGAAATCTCATCATATATTTTTTCTTCCGACCTTCATGATACTTTCAAGTAATGAGCAGTGCACCAATCAAACTTGGATGCCCAAGTTTCGTTCTCCTAGGTTGAAGCATTCGTTTGCAGGAACAGTTTGAATTTTTAGGTTTCACTCTGTTTTGTCCTATATTGACAGATGCAGTTCGAACTCTAAATCAAACACGGTTTGTGCTAGCTTCTTGAAACTTGACAAAATACTGTAGTTCTACGTTCTATCTCTAAGGTTTGTTTCCTCTTGATGTAGCCTAATGCAGGGACTGGCGAATAACACTTTTATTGAAATGGGTTGCCAAACTTCCCAAAACTAGAGTCTTCTGAAATCTCAACATATATTTTTTTATCCAATCTTCATGATACTTTCGAGTAATGATCAGTACACCAATCCCACTTGGATGCTCAAGTTTCCTTCTCCTACGTTGAAGCATTCGTTTGCAGTAACAGTTTGAATTTTTAGGTTTCATTCTGCTTTCTCCTATATTGACAAATGTAGTTCAAACTCTAAATCATACACGGTTTGGGCTAGCTTCTTGAAACTTGACACAATAAAGTAGTTCTACATTCTATCCCTAAGGTTTGTTTCCTCTTGATGTAGCCTTCAGCACAGACTGGCGAATAACACTTTCAATGAAAGGCGTTGTTAGGCTGCCTAAAATCTAAAGTCTCCTGAAATCTCAACACATATTTTTTTCCGACCTTAATGATACTTTCAAGTAATGAGCAGTACACCAATCAAACTTGGATGCCCAAGTTTCGTTCTCCTAGGTTGATGCATTCGTTTGCAGTAACAGTTTGAATTTCTAGGTTTCACTCTGTTTTCTCCTATATTGACAGATGCAGCTAGAACTCTAAATCAAACACGGTTTGTGCTAGCTTCTTGAAACTTGACACAATAAAGTAGTTCTACGTTCTATCTCTAAGGTTTGTTTCCTCTTGATGTAGCCTAATGCAGGGACTGGCGAATAACACTTATATTGAAAGGGGTTGCCAAACTTTCAAAAAACTAGAGTCTCCTGAAATCTCAACATATATTTTTTCATCCAATCTTCATGATACATTCAAGTAATGATCAGTACACCATTCCCACTTGGATGCCCAAGTTTTGTTCTTCTAGGTTGAAGCATTCGTTTGCAGGAACAGTTTGAATTTTTAGGTTTCACTCTGTTTTCTCCTATATTGACAGATGCAGTTAGAACTTTAAATCAAACACGGTTTGTGCTAGCTACTTGAAACATGACACAATAAAGTAGTTCTACGTTCTATCCCTAAGGTTTGTTTCCTCTTGTTTTAGCCTTAAGCAGAGACTGGCGAATAACACATTCAAGGAAAGGCATTGTTAGGCTGCCAAAAAACTACAGTCTCCTGAAATCTCATCATATATTTTTTCTTCCGACCTTCATGATACTTTCAAGTAATGAGCAGTGCACCAATCAAACTTGGATGCCCAAGTTTCGTTCTCCTAGGTTGAAGCATTCGTTTGCAGGAACAGTTTGAATTTTTAGGTTTCACTCTGTTTTGTCCTATATTGACACATGCAGTTTGAACTCTAAATCAAACACGGTTTGTGCTAGCTTCTTGAAACTTGACAAAATACTGTAGTTCTACGTTCTATCTCTAAGGTTTGTTTCCTCTTGATGTAGCGTAATGCAGGGACTGGCGAATAACACTTTTATTGAAAGGGCTTGCCAAACTTCCAAAAACTAGAGTCTTCTGAAATCTCAACATATATTTTTGCATCCAATCTTCATGATACTTTCAAGTAATGATCAGTACACCAATCCCACTTGGATGCTCAAGTTTCATTCTCCTACTTTGAAGCATTCGTTTGCAGTAACAGTTTTAATTTTTAGGTTTCACTGTTTTCTTCTATATTGACAAATGTAGTTCAAACTCTAAATCATACACGGTTTGGGCTAGCTTCTTGAAACTTGACACAATAAAGTAGTTCTACATTCTATCCCTAAGGTTTGTTTCCTCTTGATGTAGCCTTCAGCACAGACTGGCGAATAACACTTTCAATGAAAGGCGTTGTTAGGCTGCCAAAAAACTAGAGTCTCCTGAAATCTCAACACATATTTTTTTCCGACCTTAATGATACTTTCAAGTAATGAGCAGTACACCAATCAAACTTGGAAGCCCAAGTTTCGTTCTCCTAGGTTGATGCATTCGTTTGCAGTTACAGTTTGAATTTCTAGGTTTCACTCTGTTTTCTCCTATATTGACAGATGCAGCTAGAACTCTAAATCAAACACGGTTTGTGCTAGCTTCTTGAAACTTGACACAATAAAGTAGTTCTACGTTCTATCTCTAAGGTTTGTTTCCTCTTGATGTAGCCTAATGCAGGGACTGGCGAATAACACTTATATTGAAAGGGGTTGCCAAACTTTCAAAAAACTAGAGTCTCCTGAAATCTCAACATATATTTTTTCATCCAATCTTCATGATACATTCAAGTAATGATCAGTACACCATTCCCACTTGGATGCCCAAGTTTTGTTCTTCTAGGTTGAAGCATCGTTTGCAAGAACAGTTTGAATTTTTAGGTTTCACTCTGTTTTGTCCTATATTGACAGATGCAGTTCGAACTCTAAATCAAACACGGTTTGTGCTAGCTTCTTGAAACTTGACAAAATACTGTAGTTCTACGTTCTATCTCTAAGGTTTGTTTCCTCTTGATGTAGCCTAATGCAGGGACTTTCGAATAACACTTATATTGAAAGGGGTTGCCAAACTTTCAAAAAACTAGAGTCTCCTGAAATCTCAACATATATTTTTTCATCCAATCTTCATGATACATTCAAGTAATGATCAGTACACCATTCCCACTTGGATGCCCAAGTTTTGTTCTTCTAGGGTGAAGCATTCGTTTGCAGGAACAGTTTGAATTTTTAGGTTTCACTCTGTTTTCTCCTATATTGACAGATGCAGTTAGAACTTTAAATCAAACACGGTTTGTGCTAGCTTCTTGAAACATGACACAATAAAGTAGTTCTACTTTCTATCCCTAAGGTTTGTTTCCTTTTGATTTAACCTTAAGCATAGACTGGCGAATAACACATTCAATGAAAGGCATTGTTAGGCTGCCAAAAACTACAGTCTCCTGAAATCTCATCATATATTTTTTCTTCCGACCTTCATGATACTTTCAAGTAATGAGCAGTGCACCAATCAAATTTGGATGCCCAAGTTTTCGTTCTCCTAGGTTGAAGAATTCTTTTGCAATAACACTTTGAATTTTTAGGTTTCACTCTGTTTTGTCCTATATTGACAGATGCAGTTCGAACTCTAAATCAAACACGGTTTGGGCTAGCTTCATGAAACTTGACAAAATACTATAGTTCTACGTTCTATCTCTAAGGTTTGTTTCCTCTTGATGTAGCCTAATGCAGGGACTGGCGAATAACACTTATATTGAAAGGGGTTGCCAAACTTTCAAAAAACTAGAGTCTCCTGAAATCTCAACATATATTTTTTCATCCAATCTTCATGATACATTCAAGTAATGATCAGTACACCATTCCCACTTGGATGCCCAAGTTTTGTTCTTCTAGGTTGAAGCATTCGTTTGCAGGAACAGTTTGAATTTTTAGGTTTCACTCTGTTTTCTCCTATATTGACAGATGCAGTTAGAACATTAAATCAAACACGGTTTGTGCTAGCTACTTGAAACATGACACAATTAAGTAGTTCTACGTTCTATACCTAAGGTTTGTTTCCTCTTGATGTAGCCTTAAGCAGAGACTGGCGAATAACACATTCAATGAAAGGCGTTGTTAGGCTGCCAAAAAACTACAGTCTCCTGAAATCTCATCATATATTTTTTCTTCCGACCTTCATGATACTTTCAAGTAATGAGCAGTGCACCAATCAAACTTGGATGCCCAAGTTTCGTTCTCCTAGGTTGAAGCATTCGTTTGCAGGAACAGTTTGAATTTTTAGGTTTCACTCTGTTTTGTCCTATATTGACAGATGCAGTTCGAACTCTAAATCAAACACGGTTTGTGCTAGCTTCTTGAAACTTGACAAAATACTGTAGTTCTACGTTCTATCTCTAAGGTTTGTTTCCTCTTGATGTAGCCTAATGCAGTTACTGGCGAATAACACTTTTATTGAAAGGGGTTGCCAAACTTCAAAAAACTAGAGTCTTCTGAAATCTCAACATATATTTTTGCATCCAATCTTCATGGTACTTTCGAGTAATGATCAGTACACCAATCCCACTTGGATGCTCAAGTTTCCTTCTCCTACGTTGAAGCATTCGTTTGCAGTAACAGTTTGAATTTTTAGGTTTCATTCTGCTTTCTCCTATATTGACAAATGTAATTCAAACTCTAAATCATACACGGTTTGGGCTAGCTTCTTGAAACTTGACACAATAAAGTAGTTCTACATTCTATCCCTAAGGTTTGTTTCCACTTGATGTAGCCTTCAGCACAGACTGGCGAATAACACTTTCAATGAAAGGCGTTGTTAGGCTGCCAAAAAACTACAGTCTCCTGAAATCTCAACACATATTTTTTTCGGACCTTAATGATACATTCAAGTAATGAGCAGTACACCAATCGAACTTGGATGCCCACGTTTCGTTCTCCTAGGTTGATGCATTCGTTTGCAGTTACAGTTTGAATTTCTAGGTTTCACTCTGTTTTCTCCTATATTGACAGATGCAGCTAGAACTCTAAATCAAACACGGTTTGTGCTAGCTTCTTGAAACTTGACACAATAAAGTAGTTCTACGTTCTATCTCTAAGGTTTGTTTCCTCTTGATGTAGCCTAATGCAGGGACTGGCGAATAACACTTATATTGAAAGGGGTTGCCAAACTTTCAAAAAACGAGAGTCTCCTGAAATCTCAACATATATTTTTTCATCCAATCTTCATGATACATTCAAGTAATGATCAGTACACCATTCCCACTTGGATGCCAAAGTTTTGTTCTTCTAGGTTGAAGCATTCGTTTGCAGGAACAGTTTGAATTTTTAGGTTTCACTCTGTTTTCTCCTATATTGACAGATGCAGTTAGAACTTTAAATCAAACACGGTTTGTGCTAGCTACTTGAAACATGACACAATAAAGTAGTTCTACGTTCTATCCCTAAGGTTTGTTTCCTCTTGATGTAGCCTTAAGCAGAGACTGGCGAATAACACATTCAATGAAAGGCGTTGTTAGGCTGCCAAAAAACTACAGTCTCCTGAAATCTCATCATATATTTTTTCTTCCGACCTTCATGATACTTTCAAGTAATGAGCAGTGCACCAATCAAACTTGGATGCCCAAGTTTCGTTCTCCTAGGTTGAAGCATTCGTTTGCAGGAACAGTTTGAATTTTTAGGTTTCACTCTGTTTTGTCCTATATTGACAGATGCAGTTCGAACTCTAAAT
Source organism: Callospermophilus lateralis (assembly GCF_048772815.1). Classification (NCBI taxonomy): domain Eukaryota; kingdom Metazoa; phylum Chordata; class Mammalia; order Rodentia; family Sciuridae; genus Callospermophilus; species Callospermophilus lateralis. The sequence continues at coordinate 57,392 of NW_027514726.1, read as the reverse complement.
CAAACACGGTTTGTGCTAGCTTCTTGAAACTTGACAAAATACTCTAGTTCTACGTTCTATCTCTAAGGTTTGTTTCCTCTTGATGTAGCCTAATGCAGTTACTGGCGAATAACACTTTTATTGAAAGGGGTTGCCAAACTTCCCAAAACTAGAGTCTTCTGAAATCTCAACATATATTTTTGCATCCAATCTTCATGATACTTTCGAGTACTGATCAGTACACCAATCCCACTTGGATGCTCAAGTTTCATTCTCCTACGTTGAAGCATTCGTTTGCAGTAACAGTTTGAATTTTTAGGTTTCACTGTTTTCTTCTATATTGACAAATGTATTTCAAACTCTAAATCAAACACGGTTTGGGCTAGCTTCTTGAAACTTGACACAATAAAGTAGTTCTACATTCAATCCCTAAGGTTTGTTTCCTCTTGATGTAGCCTTCAGCACAGACTGGCGAATAACACTTTCAATGAAAGGCGTTGTTAGGCTGCCAAAAAACTAGAGTCTCCTGAAATCTCAACACATATTTTTTTCCGACCTTAATGATACTTTCAAGTAATGAGCAGTACACCAATCAAACTTGGATGCCCAAGTTTCGTTCTCCTAGGTTGATGCATTCGTTTGCAGTTACAGTTTGAATTTCTAGGTTTCACTCTGTTTTCTCCTATATTGACAGATGCAGCTAGAACTCTAAATCAAACACGGTTTGTGCTAGCTTCTTGAAACTTGACACAATAAAGTAGTTCTACGTTCTATCTCTAAGGTTTGTTTCCTCTTGATGTAGCCTAATGCAGGGACTGGCGAATAACACTTATATTGAAAGAGGTTGCCAAACTTTCAAAAAACTAGAGTCTCCTGAATTCTCAACATATATTTTTTCATCCAATCTTCATGATACATTCAAGTAATGATCAGTACACCATTCCCACTTGGATGCCCAAGTTTTTTTCTTCTAGGTTGAAGCATTCGTTTGCAGGAACAGTTTGAATTTTTAGGTTTCACTCTGTTTTCTCCTATATTGACAGATGCAGTTAGAACTTTAAATCAAACACGGTTTGTGCTAGCTACTTGAAACATGACACAATAAAGTAGTTCTACGTTCTATCCCTAAGGTTTGTTTCCTCTTGATGTAGCCTTAAGCAGAGACTGGCGAATAACACATTCAATGAAAGGCGTTGTTAGGCTGCCAAAAAACTACAGTCTCCTGAAATCTCATCATATATTTTTTCTTCCGACCTTCATGATACTTTCAAGTAATGAGCAGTGCACCAATCAAACTTGGATGCCCAAGTTTTGTTCTCCTAGGTTGAAGCATTCGTTTGCAGGAACAGTTTGAATTTTTAGGTTTCACGCTGTTTTGTCCTATATTGACAGATGCAGTTCGAACTCTAAATCAAACACGGTTTGTGCTAGCTTCTTGAAACTTGACAAAATACTGTAGTTCTACGTATTATCTCTAAGGTTTGTTTCCTCTTGATGTAGCCTAATGCAGGGACTGGCGAATAACACTTTCATTGAAAGGGGTTGCCAAACTTCCCAAAACTAGAGTCTTCTGAAATCTCAACATATATTTTTTTTATCCAATCTTCATGATACTTTCGAGTAATGATCAGTACACCAATCCCACTTGGATGCTCAAGTTTCCTTCTCCTACGTTGAAGCATTCGTTTGCAGTAACAGTTTGAATTTTTAGGTTTCATTCTGCTTTCTCCTATATTGACAAATGTAGTTCAAACTCTAAATCATACACGGTTTGGGCTAGCTTCTTGAAACTTGACACAATAAAGTAGTTCTACATTCTATCCCTAAGGTTTGTTTCCTCTTGATGTAGCCTTCAGCACAGACTGGCGAATAACACTTTCAATGAAAGGCGTTGTTAGGCTGCCAAAAAACTAGAGTCTCCTGAAATCTCAACACATTTTTTTTTCCGACCTTAATGATACTTTCAAGTAATGAGCAGTACACCAATCAAACTTGGATGCCCAAGTTTCGTTCTCCTAGGTTGATGCATTCGTTTGCAGTTACAGTTTGAATTTCTAGGTTTCACTCTGTTTTCTCCTATATTGACAGATGCAGCTAGAACTCTAAATCAAACACGGTTTGTGCTAGCTTCTTGAAACTTGAAACAATAAAGTAGTTCTACGTTCTATCTCTAAGGTTTGTTTCCTCTTGATGTAGCCTAATGCAGGGACTGGCGAATAACACTTATATTGAAAGGGGTTGCCAAACGTTCAAAAAACTAGAGTCTCCTGAAATCTCAACATATATTTTTTCATCCAATCTTCATGATACATTCAAGTAATGATCAGTACACCATTCCCACTTGGATGCCCAAGTTTTGTTCTTCTAGGTTGAAGCATTCGTTTGCAGGAACAGTTTGAATTTTTAGGTTTCACTCTGTTTTCTCCTATATTGACAGATGCAGTTAGAACTTTAAATCAAACACGGTTTGTGCTAGCTACTTGAAACATGACACAATAAAGTAGTTCTACGTTCTATCCCTAAGGTTTGTTTCCTCTTGATGTAGCCTTAAGCAGAGACTGGCGAATAACACATTCAATGAAAGGCGTTGTTAGGCTGCCAAAAAGCTACAGTCTCCTGAAATCTCATCATATATTTTTTCTTCCAACCTTCATGATACTTTCAAGTAATGAGCAGTGCACCAATCAAACTTGGATGCCCAAGTTTCGTTCTCCTAGGTTGAAGCATTCGTTTGCAGGAACAGTTTGAATTTTTAGGTTTCACTCTGTTTTGCCCTATATTGACAGATGCAGTTCGAACTCTAAATCAAACACGGTTTGTGCTAGCTTCTTGAAACTTGACAAAATACTGTAGTTCTACGTTCTATCTCTAAGGTTTGTTTCCTCTTGATGTAGCCTAATGCAGGGACTGGCGAATAACACTTTTATTGAAATGGGTTGCCAAACTTCCCAAAACTAGAGTCTTCTGAAATCTCAACATATATTTTTTTTTATCCAATCTTCATGATACTTTCGAGTAATGATCAGTACACCAATCCCACTTGGATGCTCAAGTTTCCTTCTCCTACGTTGAAGCATTCGTTTGCAGTAACAGTTTGAATTTTTAGGTTTCATTCTGCTTTCTCCTATATTGACAAATGTAGTTCAAACTCTAAATCATACACGGTTTGGGCTAGCTTCTTGAAACTTGACACAATAAAGTAGTTCTACATTCTATCCCTAAGGTTTGTTTCCTCTTGATGTAGCCTTCAGCACAGACTGGCGAATAACACTTTCAATGAAAGGCGTTGTTAGGCTGCCTAAAATCTAGAGTCTCCTGAAATCTCAACACATATTTTTTTCCGACCTTAATGATACTTTCAAGTAATGAGCAGTACACCAATCAAACTTGGATGCCCAAGTTTCGTTCTCCTAGGTTGATGCATTCGTTTGCAGTAACAGTTTGAATTTCTAGGTTTCACTCTGTTTTCTCCTATATTGACAGATGCAGCTAGAACTCTAAATCAAACACGGTTTGTGCTAGCTTCTTGAAACTTGACACAATAAAGTAGTTCTACGTTCTATCTCTAAGGTTTGTTTCCTCTTGATGTAGCCTAATGCAGGGACTGGCGAATAACACTTATATTGAAAGGGGTTGCCAAACTTTCAAAAAACTAGAGTCTCCTGAAATCTCAACATATATTTTTTCATCCAATCTTCATGATACATTCAAGTAATGATCAGTACACCATTCCCACTTGGATGCCCAAGTTTTGTTCTTCTAGGTTGAAGCATTCGTTTGCAGGAACAGTTTGAATTTTTAGGTTTCACTCTGTTTTCTCCTATATTGATAGATGCAGTTAGAACCTTAAATCAAACACGGTTTGTGCTAGCTACTTGAAACATGACACAATAAAGTAGTTCTACGTTCTATCCCTAAGGTTTGTTTCCTCTTGATGTAGCCTTAAGAAGAGACTGGCGAATAACACATTCAATGAAAGGCGTTGTTAGACTGCCAAAAAACTACAGTCTCCTGAAATCTCATCATATATTTTTTCTTCCGACCTTCATGATACTTTCAAGTAATGAGCAGTGCACCAATCAAACTTGGATGCCCAAGTTTCATTCTCCTAGGTTGAAGCATTCGTTTGCAGGAACAGTTTGAATTTTTAGGTTTCACTCTGTTTTGCCCTATATTGACAGATGCAGTTCGAACTCTAAATCAAACACGGTTTGTGCTAGCTTCTTGAAACTTGACAAAATACTCTAGTTCTACGTTCTATCTCTAAGGTTTTTTCCTCTTGATGTAGCCTAATGCAGTTACTGGCGAATAACACTTTTATTGAAAGGGGTTGCCAAACTTCCCAAAACTAGAGTCTTCTGAAATCTCAACATATATTTTTGCATCCAATCTTCATGATACTTTCGAGTAATGATCAGTACACCAATCCCACTTGGATGCTCAAGTTTCCTTCTCCTACGTTGAAGCATTCGTTTGCAGTAACAGTTTGAATTTTTAGGTTTCATTCTGCTTTCTCCTATATTGATAAATGTAGTTCAAACTCTAAATCATACACCGTTTGGGCTAGCTTCTTGAAACTTGACACAATAAAATAGTTCTACATTCTATCCCTAAGGTTTGTTTCCTCTTGATGTAGCCTTCAGCACAGACTGGCGAATAACACTTTCAATGAAAGGCGTTGTTAGGCTGCCAAAAAACTAGAGTCTCCTGAAATCTCAACACATATTTTTTTCCGACCTTAATGATACTTTCAAGTAATGAGCAGTACACCAATCAAACTTGGATGCCCAAGTTTCGTTCTCCTAGGTTGATGCATTCGTTTGCAGTTACAGTTTGAATTTCTAGGTTTCACTCTGTTTTCTCCTATATTGACAGATGCAGCTAGAACTCTAAATCAAACACGGTTGGTGCTAGCTTCTTGAAACTTGACACAATAAAGTAGTTCTACGTTCTATCTCTAAGGTTTGTTTCCTCTTGATGTAGCCTAATGCAGGGACTGGCGAATAACACTTATATTGAAAGGGGTTGCCAAACTTTCAAAAAACTAGAGTCTCCTGAAATCTCAACATATATTTTTTCATCCAATCTTCATGATACATTCAAGTAATGATCAGTACACCATTCCCACTTGGATGCCCAAGTTTTGTTCTTCTAGGTTGAAGCATTCGTTTGCAGGAACAGTTTGAATTTTTAGGTTTCACTCTGTTTTCTCCTATATTGACAGATGCAGTTAGAACTTTAAATCAAACACGGTTTGTGCTAGCTACTTGAAACATGACACAATAAAGTAGTTCTACGTTCTATCCCTAAGGTTTGTTTCCTCTTGATGTAGCCTTAAGCAGAGACTGGCGAATAACACATTCAATGAAAGGCGTTGTTAGGCTGCCAAAAAACTACAGTCTCCTGAAATCTCATCATATATTTTTTCTTCCGACCTTCATGATACTTTCAAGTAATGAGCAGTGCACCAATAAAACTTGGATGCCCAAGTTTCGTTCTCCTGGGTTGAAGCATTCGTTTGCAGGAACAGTTTGAATTTTTAGGTTTCACTCTGTTTTGCCCTATATTGACAGATGCAGTTCGAACTCTAAATCAAACACGGTTTGTGCTAGCTTCTTGAAACTTGACAAAATACTCTAGTTCTACGTTCTATCTCTAAGGTTTGTTTCCTCTTGATGTAGCCTAATGCAGGGACTGGCGAATAACACTTTTATTGAAATGGGTTGCCAAACTTCCCAAAACTAGAGTCTTCTGAAATCTCAACATATATTTTTTTTATCCAATCTTCATGATACTTTCGAGTAATGATCAGTACACCAATCCCACTTAGATGCTCAAGTTTCCTTCTCCTACGTTGAAGCATTCGTTTGCAGTAACAGTTTGAATTTTTAGGTTTCATTCTGCTTTCTCCTATATTGACAAATGTAGTTCAAACTCTAAATCATACACGGTTTGGGCTAGCTTCTTGAAACTTGACACAATAAAGTAGTTCTACATTCTATCCCTAAGGTTTGTTTCCTCTTGATGTAGCCTTCAGCACAGACTGGCGAATAACACTTTCAATGAAAGGCGTTGTTAGGCTGCCTAAAATCTAGAGTCTCCTGAAATCTCAACACATATTTTTTTCCGACCTTAATGATACTTTCAAGTAATGAGCAGTACACCAATCAAACTTGGATGCCCAAGTTTCGTTCTCCTAGGTTGATGCATTCGTTTGCAGTAACAGTTTGAATTTCTAGGTTTCACTCTGTTTTCTCCTATATTGACAGATGCAGCTAGAACTCTAAATCAAACACGGTTTGTGCTAGCTTCTTGAAACTTGACACAATAAAGTAGTTCTACGTTCTATCTCTAAGGTTTGTTTCCTCTTGATGTAGCCTAATGCAGGGACTGGCGAATAACACTTATATTGAAAGGGGTTGCCAAACTTTCAAAAAACTAGAGTCTCCTGAAATCTCAACATATATTTTTTCATCCAATCTTCATGATACATTCAAGTAATGATCAGTACACCATTCCCACTTGGATGCCCAAGTTTTGTTCTTCTAGGTTGAAGCATTCGTTTGCAGGAACAGTTTGAATTTTTAGGTTTCACTATGTTTTCTCCTATATTGACAGATGCAGTTAGAACCTTAAATCAAACACGGTTTGTGCTAGCTACTTGAAACATGACACAATAAAGTAGTTCTACGTTCTATCCCTAAGGTTTGTTTCCTCTTGATGTAGCCTTAAGAAGAGACTGGCGAATAACACATTCAATGAAAGGCGTTGTTAGACTGCCAAAAAACTACAGTCTCCTGAAATCTCATCATATATTTTTTCTTCCGACCTTCATGATACTTTCAAGTAATGAGCAGTGCACCAATCAAACTTGGATGCCCAAGTTTTATTCTCCTAGGTTGAAGCATTCGTTTGCAGGAACAGTTTGAATTTTTAGGTTTCACTCTGTTTTGCCCTATATTGACAGATGCAGTTCGAACTCTAAATCAAACACGGTTTGTGCTAGCTTCTTGAAACTTGACAAAATACTCTAGTTCTACGTTCTATCTCTAAGGTTTGTTTCCTCTTGATGTAGCCTAATGCAGTTACTGGCGAATAACACTTTTATTGAAAGGGGTTGCCAAACTTCCCAAAACTAGAGTCTTCTGAAATCTCAACATATATTTTTGCATCCAATCTTCATGATACTTTCGAGTAATGATCAGTACACCAATCCCACTTGGATGCTCAAGTTTCCTTCTCCTACGTTGAAGCATTCGTTTGCAGTAACAGTTTGAATTTTTAGGTTTCATTCTGCTTTCTCCTATATTGATAAATGTAGTTCAAACTCTAAATCATACACGGTTTGGGCTAGCTTCTTGAAACTTGACACAATAAAATAGTTCTTCATTCTATCCCTAAGGTTTGTTTCCTCTTGATGTAGCCTTCAGCACAGACTGGCGAATAACACTTTCAATGAAAGGCGTTGTTAGGCTGCCAAAAAACTAGAGTCTCCTGAAATCTCAACACATATTTTTTTCCGACCTTAATGATACTTTCAAGTAATGAGCAGTACACCAATCAAACTTGGATGTTCAAGTTTCGTTCTCCTAGGTTGATGCATTCGTTTGCAGTTACAGTTTGAATTTCTAGGTTTCACTCTGTTTTCTCCTATATTGACAGATGCAGCTAGAACTCTAAATCAAACACAGTTGGTGCTAGCTTCTTGAAACTTGACACAATAAAGTAGTTCTACGTTCTATCTCTAAGGTTTGTTTCCTCTTGATGTAGCCTAATGCAGGGACTGGCGAATAACACTTATATTGAAAGGGGTTGCCAAACTTTCAAAAAACTAGAGTCTCCTGAAATCTCAACATATATTTTTTCATCCAATCTTCATGATACATTCAAGTAATGATCAGTACACCATTCCCACTTGGATGCCCAAGTTTTGTTCTTCTAGGTTGAAGCATTCGTTTGCAGGAACAGTTTGAATTTTTAGGTTTCACTCTGTTTTCTCCTATATTGACAGATGCAGTTAGAACTTTAAATCAAACACGGTTTGTGCTAGCTACTTGAAACATGACACAATAAAGTAGTTCTACGTTCTATCCCTAAGGTTTGTTTCCTCTTGATGTAGCCTTAAGCAGAGACTGGCGAATAACACATTCAATGAAAGGCGTTGTTAGGCTGCCAAAAAACTACAGTCTCCTGAAATCTCATCATATATTTTTTCTTCCGACCTTCATGATACTTTCAAGTAATGAGCAGTGCACCAATCAAACTTGGATGCCCAAGTTTCGTTCTCCTGGGTTGAAGCATTCGTTTGCAGGAACAGTTTGAATTTTTAGGTTTCACTCTGTTTTGTCCTATATTGACAGATGCAGTTCAAACTCTAAATCAAACACGGTTTGTGCTAGCTTCTTGAAACTTGACAAAATACTCTAGTTCTACGTTCTATCTCTAAGGTTTGTTTCCTCTTGATGTAGCCTAATGCAGTTACTGGCGAATAACACTTTTATTGAAAGGGGTTGCCAAACTTCCCAAAACTAGAGTCTTCTGAAATCTCAACATATATTTTTTTATCCAATCTTCATGATACTTTCGAGTAATGATCAGTACACCAATCCCACTTGGATGCTCAAGTTTCCTTCTCCTACGTTGAAGCATTCGTTTGCAGTAACAGTTTTAATTTTTAGGTTCACTGTTTTCTTCTATATTGACAAATGTAGTTCAAACTCTAAATCAAACACGGTTTGGGCTAGCTTCTTGAAACTTGACACAATAAAGTAGTTCTACATTCTATCCCTAAGGTTTGTTTCCTCTTGATGTAGCCTTCAGCACAGACTGGCGAATAACACTTTCAATGAAAGGCGTTGTTAGGCTGCCAAAAAACTACAGTCTCCTGAAATCTCATCATACATTTTTTCTTCCGACCTTCATGATACTTTCAAGTAATGAGCAGTGCACCAATCAAACTTGGATGCCCAAGTTTCGTTTTCCTAGGTTGAAGCATTCGTTTGCAGGAACAGTTTGAATTTTTAGGTTTCACTCTGTTTTGTCCTATATTGACAGATGCAGTTCGAACTCTAAATCAAACACGGTTTGTGCTAGCTTCTTGAAACTTGACACAATAAAGTAGTTCTACGTTCTATCTCTAAGGTTTGTTTCCTCTTGATGTAGCCTAATGCAGGGACTGGCGAATAACACTTATATTGAAAGTGGTTGCCAAACTTTCAAAAAACTAGAGTCCTGAAATCTCAACATATATTTTTTCATCCAATCTTCATGATACATTCAAGTAATGATCAGTACACCATTCCCACTTAGATGCCCAAGTTTTGTTCTTCTAGGTTGAAGCATTCGTTTGCAGGAACAGTTTGAATTTTTAGGTTTCACTCTGTTTTCTCCTATATTGACAGATGCAGTTAGAACTTTAAATCAAACACGGTTTGTGCTAGCTATTTGAAACATGACACAAGAAAATAGTTCTACGTTCTATCCCTAAGGTTTGTTTCCTCTTGATGTAGCCTTAAGCAGAGACTGGCGAATAACACATTCAATGAAAGGCGTTGTTAGGCTGCCAAAAAACTACAGTCTCCTGAAATCTCATCATATATTTTTTCTTCCGACCTTCATGATACTTTCAAGTAATGAGCAGTGCACCAATCAAACTTGGATGCCCAAGTTTCGTTCTCCTAGGTTGAAGCATTCGTTTGCAGGAACAGTTTGAATTTTTAGGTTTCACTCTGTTTTGTCCTATATTGACAGATGCAGTTCGAACTCTAAATCAAACACGGTTTGTGCTAGCTTCTTGAAACTTGACACAATAAAGTAGTTCTACGTTCTATCTCTAAGGTTTGTTTCCTCTTGATGTAGCCTAATGCAGGGACTGGCGAATAACACTTATATTGAAAGTGGTTGCCAAACTTTCAAAAAACTAGAGTCCTGAAATCTCAACATATATTTTTTCATCCAATCTTCATGATACATTCAAGTAATGATCAGTACACCATTCCCACTTAGATGCCCAAGTTTTGTTCTTCTAGGTTGAAGCATTCGTTTGCAGGAACAGTTTGAATTTTTAGGTTTCACTCTGTTTTCTCCTATATTGACCGATGCAGTTAGAACTTTAAATCAAACACGTTTTGTGCTAGCTATTTGAAACATGACACAAGAAAATAGTTCTACGTTCTATCCCTAAGGTTTGTTTCCTCTTGATGTAGCCTTAAGCAGAGACTGGCGAATAACACATTCAATGAAAGGCGTTGTTAGGCTGCCAAAAAACTACAGTCTCCTGAAATCTCATCATATATTTTTTCTTCCGACCTTCATGATACTTTCAAGTAATGAGCAGTGCACCAATCAAACTTGGATGCCCAAGTTTCGTTCTCCTAGGTTGAAGCATTCGTTTGCAGGAACAGTTTGAATTTTTAGGTTTCACTCTGTTTTGTCCTATATTGACAGATGCAGTTCGAACTCTAAATCAAACACGGTTTGTGCTAGCTTCTTGAAACTTGACAAAATACTGTAGTTCTACGTTCTATCTCTAAGGTTTGTTTCCTCTTGATGTAGCCTAATGCAGTTACTGGCGAATAACACATTTATTGAAAGGGGTTGCCAAACTTCCAAAAACTAGAGTCTCCTGAAATCTCAACATATAGTTTTGCATCCAAGTTTCATGATACTTTCAAGTAATGATCAGTACACCAATCCCACTTGGATGCTCAAGTTTCATTCTCCTACGTTGAAGCATTCGTTTGCAGTAACAGTTTTAATTTTTAGGTTTCACTGTTTTCTTCTATATTGACAAATGTAGTTCAAACTCTAAATCATACACGGTTTGGGCTAGCTTCTTGAAACTTGACACAATAAAGTAGTTCTACATTCTATCCCTAAGGTTTGTTTCCTCTTGATGTAGCCTTCAGCACAGACTGGCGAATAACACTTTCAATGAAAGGCATTGTTAGGCTGCCAAAAAACTAGAGTCTCCTGAAATCTCAACACATATTTTTTTCCGACCTTAATGATACTTTCAAGTAATGAGCAGTACACCAATCAAACTTGGATGCCCAAGTTTCGTTCTCCTAGGTTGATGCATTCGTTTGCAGTTACAGTTTGAATTTCTAGGTTTCACTCTGTTTTCTCCTATATTGACAGATGCCGCTAGAACTCTAAATCAAACACGGTTTGTGCTAGCTTCTTGAAACTTGACACAATAAAGTAGTTCTACGTTCTATCTCTAAGGTTTGTTTCCTCTTGATGTAGCCTAATGCAGGGACTGGCGAATAATACTTATATTGAAAGGGGTTGCCAAACTTTCAAAAAACTAGAGTCTCCTGAAATCTCAACATATATTTTTTCATCCAATCTTCATGATACATTCAAGTAATGATCAGTACACCATTCCCACTTGGATGCCCAAGTTTTGTTCTTCTAGGTTGAAGCATTCGTTTCCAGGAACTGTTTGAATTTTTAGGTGTCATTCTGCTTTCTCCTGTATTGACAAATGTAGTTCAAACTCTAAATCATACACGGTTTGGGCTAGCTTCTTGAAACTTGACACAATAAAGTAGTTCTACATTCTATCCCTAAGGTTTGTTTCCTCTTGATGTAGCCTTCAGCTCAGACTGGCGAATAACACTTTCAATGAAAGGCGTTGTTAGGCTGCCAAAAAACTAGAGTCTCCTGAAATCTCAACACATATTTTTTTCTGACCATAATGATACTTTCATGTAATGAGCAGTACACCAATCAAACTTGGATGCCCAAGTTTCGTTTTCCTAGGTTGATGCATTCGTTTGCAGTTACAGTTTGATTTTCAAGGTTTCACTCTGTTTTCTCCTATATTGACAGATGCAGCTAGAACTCTAAATCAAACACTTTTTGTGCTAGCTTCTTGAAACTTGACACAATAAAGTAGTTCTACGTTCTATCCCTAAGGTTTGTTTCCTCTTGATGTACCCTTAAGCAGAGACTGGCGAATAACACATTCAATGAAAGGCGTTGTTAGGCTGCCAAAAAACTACAGTCTCCTGAAATCTCATCATATATTTTTTCTTCCGCCCTTCATGATACTTTCAAGTAATGAGCAGTGCACCAATCAAACTTGGATGCCCAAGTTTCGTTCTCCTAGGTTGAAGCATTCGTTTGCAGGAACAGTTTGAATTTTTAGGTTTCACTCTGTTTTGTCCTATATTGACAGATGCAGTTCGAACTCTAAATCAAACACGGTTTGTGCTAGCTTCTTGAAACTTGACAAAATACTGTAGTTCTATGTTCTATCTCTAAGGTTTGTTTCCTCTTGATGTAGCTTAATGCAGGGACTGGCGAATAACACTTTTATTGAAAGGGGTTGCCAAACTTCCCAAAACTAGAGTCTTCTGAAATCTCAACATATTTTTTTTATCCAATCTTCATGATACTTTCGAGTAATGATCAGTACACCAATCCCACTTGGATGCTCAAGTTTCATTCTCCTACGTTGAAGCATTCGTTTGCAGTAACAGTTTGAATTTTTAGGTTTCATTCTGCTTTCTCCTATATTGACAAATGTAGTTCAAACTCTAAATCATACACGGTTTGGGCTAGCTTCTTGAAACTTGACACAATAAAGTAGTTCTACATTCTATCCCTAAGGTTTGTTTCCTCTTGATGTAGCCTTCAGCACAGACTGGCGAATAACACTTTCAATGAAAGGCGTTGTTAGGCTGCCAAAAAACTAGAGTCTCCTGAAATCACAACACATATTTTTTTCCGACCTTAATGATACTTTCAAGTAATGAGCAGTACACCAATCAAACTTGGATTCCCAAGTTTGGTTCTTTTAGGTTGATGCATTCGTTTGCAGTTACAGTTTGAATTTCTAGGTTTCACTCTGTTTTCTCCTATATTGACAGATGCAGCTAGAACTCTAAATCAAACACGGTTTGTGCTAGCTTCTTGAAACTTGACACAATAAAGTAGTTCTACGTTCTATCTCTAAGGTTTGTTTCCTCTTGATGTAGCCTAATGCAGGGACTGGCGAATAACACTTATATTGAAAGGGGTTGCCAAACTTTCAAAAAACTAGAGTCTCCTGAAATCTCAACATATATTTTTTCATCCAATCTTCATGATACATTCAAGTAATGATCAGTACACCATTCCCACTTGGATGCCCAAGTTTTGTTCTTCTAGGTTGAAGCATTCGTTTGCAGGCACAGTTTGAATTTTTAGGTTTCACTCTGTTTTCTCCTATATTGACAGATGCAGTTAGAACTTTAAATCAAACACGGTTTGTGCTAGCTACTTGAAACATGACACAATAAAGTAGTTCTACGTTCTATCCCTAAGGTTTGTTTCCTCTTGATGTAGCCTTAAGCAGAGACTGGCGAATAACACATTCAATGAAAGGCGTTGTTAGGCTGCCAAAAAACTACAGTCTCCTGAAATCTCATCATATATTTTTTCTTCCGACCTTCATGATACTTTCAAGTAATGAGCAGTGCACCAGTCAAACTTGGATGCCCAAGTTTCGTTCTCCTAGGTTGAAGCATTCGTTTGCAGGAACAGTTTGAATTTTTAGGTTTCACTCTGTTTTGTCCTATATTGACAGATGCAGTTCGCACTCTAAATCAAACACGGTTTGTGCTAGCTTCTTGAAACTTGACAAAATACTGTAGTTCTACGTTCTATCTCTAAGGTTTGTTTCCTCTTGATGTAGCCTAATGCAGGCACTGGCGAATAACACTTTTATTGAAAGGGGTTGCCAAACTTCCCAAAACTAGAGTCTTCTGAAATCTCAACATATATTTTTTTATCCAATCTTCATGATACTTTCGAGTAATGATCAGTACACCAATCCCACTTGGATGCTCAAGTTTCATTCTCCTACGTTGAAGCATTCGTTTGCAGTAACAGTTTGAATTTTTAGGTTTCATTCTGCTTTCTCCTATATTGACAAATGTAGTTCAAACTCTAAATCATACACGGTTTGGGCTAGCTTCTTGAAACTTGACACAATAAAGTAGTTCTACATTCTATCCCTAAGGTTTGTTTCCTCTTGATGTAGCCTTCAGCACAGACTGGCGAATAACACTTTCAATGAAAGGCGTTGTTAGGCTGCCAAAAAACTAGAGTCTCCTGAAATCTCAACACATATTTTTTTCCGACCTTAATGATACTTTCAAGTAATGAGCAGTACACCAATCAAACTTGGATGCCCAAGTTTCGTTCTCCTAGGTTGATGCATTCGTTTGCAGTTACAGTTTGAATTTCTAGGTTTCACTCTGTTTTCTCCTATATTGACAGATGCAGCTAGAACTCTAAATCAAACACGGTTTGTGCTAGCTTCTTGAAACTTGACACAATAAAGTAGTTCTACGTTCTATCTCTAAGGTTTGTTTCCTCTTGATGTAGCCTAATGCAGGGACTGGCGAATAACACTCATATTGAAAGGGGTTGCCAAACTTTCAAAAAACTAGAGTCTCCTGAAATCTCAACATATATTTTTTCATCCAATCTTCATGATACATTCAAGTAATGATCAGTACACCATTCCCACTTGGATGCCCAAGTTTTGTTCTTCTAGGTTGAAGCATTCGTTTGCAGGAACAGTTTGAATTTTTAGGTTTCACTCTGTTTTCTCCTATATTGACAGATGCAGTTAGAACTTTAAATCAAACACGGTTTGTGCTAGCTACTTGTAACATGACACAATAAAGTAGTTCTACGTTCTATTACTAAGGTTTGTTTCCTCTTGATGTACCCTTAAGCAGAGACTGGCGAATAACACATTCAATGAAAGGCGTTGTTAGGCTGCCAAAAAACTACAGTCTCCTGAAATCTCACCATATATTTTTTCCTCCGACCTTCATGATACTTTCAAGTAATGAGCAGTGCACCAATCAAACTTGGATGCCCAAGTTTCGTTCTCCTAGGTTGAAGCATTCGTTTGCAGGAACAGTTTGAATTTTTAGGTTTCACTCTGTTTTGTCCTATATTGACAGATGCAGTTCGAACTCTAAATCAAACACGGTTTGTGCTAGCTTCTTGAAACTTGACAAAATACTGTAGTTCTACGTTCTATCTCTAAGGTTTGTTTCCTCTTGATGTAGCCTAATGCAGGGACTGGCGAATAACACTTTTATTGAAAGGGGTTGCTAAACTTCCCAAAACTAGAGTCTTCTGAAATCTCAACATATATTTTTGCATACAATCTTCATGATACATTCAAGTAATGATCAGTACACCATTCCCACTTGGATGCCCAAGTTTTGTTCTTCTAGGTTGAAGCATTCGTTTGCAGGAACAGTTTGAATTTTTAGGTTTGACTCTTTTTTCTCCTATATTGACAGATGCAGTTAGAACTTTAAATCAAACACGGTTTGTGCTAGCTACTTGAAACATGACACAATAAAGTAGTTCTACGTTCTATCCCTAAGGTTTGTTTCCTCTTGATGTAGCCTTAAGCAGAGACTGGCGAATAACACATTCAATGAAAGGCGTTGTTAGGCTGCCAAGAAACTACAGTCTCCTGAAATCTCATCATATATTTTTTCTTCCGACCTTCATGATACTTTCAAGTAATGAGCAGTGCACCAATCAAACTTGGATGCCCAAGTTTCGTTCTCCTAGGTTGAAGCATTCGTTTGCAGGAACAGTTTGAATTTCTAGGTTTCACTCTGTTTTGTCCTATATTGACAGATGCAGTTCGAACTCTAAATCAAACACGGTTTGTGCTAGCTTCTTGAAACTTGACAAAATACTGTAGTTCTACGTTCTATCTCTAAGGTTTGTTTCCTCTTGATGTAGCCTAATGCAGGGACTGGCGAATAACACTTTTATTGAAAGGGGTTGCTAAACTTTCCCAAAACTAGAGTCTTCTGAAATCTCAACATATATTTTTGCATACAATCTTCATGATACATTCAAGTAATGATCAGTACACCATTCCCACTTGGATGCCCAAGTTTTGTTCTTCTAGGTTGAAGCATTCGTTTGCAGGAACAGTTTGAATTTTTAGGTTTGACTCTTTTTTCTCCTATATTGACAGATGCAGTTAGAACTTTAAATCAAACACGGTTTGTGCTAGCTACTTGAAACATGACACAATAAAGTAGTTCTACGTTCTATCCCTAAGGTTTGTTTCCTCTTGATGTAGCCTTAAGCAGAGACTGGCGAATAACACATTCAATGAAAGGCGTTGTTAGGCTGCCAAGAAACTACAGTCTCCTGAAATCTCATCATATATTTTTTCTTCCGACCTTCATGATACTTTCAAGTAATGAGCAGTGCACCAATCAAACTTGGATGCCCAAGTTTCGTTCTCCTAGGTTGAAGCATTCGTTTGCAGGAACAGTTTGAATTTTTAGGTTTCACTCTGTTTTGTCCTATATTGACAGATGCAGTTCGAACTCTAAATCAAACACGGTTTGTGCTAGCTTCTTGAAACTTGACAAAATACTGTAGTTCTACGTTCTATCTCTAAGGTTTGTTTCCTCTTGATGTACCCTAATGCAGGGACTGGCGAATAACACTTTTATTGAAAGGGGTTGCTAAACTTCCAAAAACTAGAGTCTTCTGAAATCTCAACATATATTTTTGCATACAATCTTCATGATACTTTCAAGTAATGATCAGTACACCAATCCCACTTGGATGCTCAAGTTTCCTTCTCCTACGTTGAAGCATTCGTTTGCAGGAACAGTTTGAATTTTTAGGTTTCACTCTGTTTTCTCCTATATTGACAAATGTAGTTCAAACTCTAAATCATACACGGTTTGGGCTAGCTTCTTGAAACTTGACACAATAAAGTAGTTCTACATTCTATCCCTAAGGTTTGTTTCCTCTTGATGTAGCCTTCAGCACAGACTGGCGATTAACACTTTCAATGAAAGGCGTTGTTAGGCTGCCAAAAAACTAGAGTCTCCTGAAATCTCAACACATATTTTTTTCCGACCTTAATGATACTTTCAAGTAATGAGCAGTACACCAATCAAACTTGGATGCCCAAGTTTCGTTCTCCTAGGTTGATGCATTCGTTTGCAGTTACAGTTTGAATTTCTAGGTTTCACTCTGTTTTCTCCTATATTGACAGATGCAGCTAGAACTCTAAATCAAACACGGTTTGTGCTAGCTTCTTGAAACTTGAAACAATAAAGTAGTTCTACGTTCTATCTCTAAGGTTTGTTTCCTCTTGATGTAGCCTAATGCAGGGACTGGCGAATAACACTTATATTGAAAGGGGTTGCCAAACTTTCAAAAAACTAGAGTCTCCTGAAATCTCAACATATATTTTTTCATCCAATCTTCATGATACATTCAAGTAATGATCAGTACACCATTCCCACTTGGATGCCCAAGTTTTGTTCTTCTAGGTTGAAACATTCGTTTGCAGGAACAGTTTGAATTTTTAGGTTTCACTCTGTTTTCTCCTATATTGACAGATGCAGTTAGAACTTTAAATCAAACACGGTTTGTGCTGGCTACTTGAAACATGACACAATAAAGTAGTTCTACGTTCTATCCCTAAGGTTTGTTTCCTCTTGATGTAGCCTTAAGCAGAGTCTGGCGAATAACACATTCAATGAAAGGCGTTGTTAGGCTGCCAAAAAACTACAGTCTCCTGAAATCTCATCATATATTTTTTCTTCCGACCTTCATGATACTTTCAAGTAATGAGCAGTGCACCAATCAAACTTGGATGCCCAAGTTACGTTCTCCTAGGTTGAAGAATTCGTTTGCAAGAACACTTTGAATTTTTAGGTTTCACTCTGTTTTGTCCTATATTGACAGATGCAGTTCGAACTCTAAATCAAACACGGTTTGGGCTAGCTTCATGAAACTTGACAAAATACTATAGTTCTACGTTCTATCTCTAAGGTTTGTTTCCTCTTGATGTAGCCTAATGCAGGGACTGGCGAATAACACTTTTATTGAAAGGGGTTTCCAAACGTCCAAAAACTAGAGTCTTCTGAAATCTCAACATATATTTTTTCATCCAATCTTCATGATACTTTCAAGTAATGATCAGTACACCAATCCCACTTGGATGCTCAAGTTTCATTCTCCTACATTGAAGCATTCGTTTGCAGGAACAGTTTGAATTTTTAGGTTTCACTCTGTTTTCTCCTATATTGACAAATGTAGTTCAAACTCTAAATCATACACGGTTTGGGCTAGGCTCTTGAAACTTGACACAATAAAGTAGTTCTACATTCTATCCCTAAGGTTTGTTTCCTCTTGATGTAGCCTTCTGCACAGACTGGCGAATAACACTTTCAATGAAAGGCGTTGTTAGGCTGCCAAAAAACTAGAGTCTCCTGAAATCTCAACACATATTTTATTCCGAACTTAATGATACTTTCAAGTAATGAGCAGTACACCAATCAAACTTGGATGCCCAAGTTTCGTTCTCCTAGGTTGATGCATTCGTTTGCAGTTACAGTTTGAATTTCTAGGTTTCACTCTGTTTTCTCCTATATTGACAGATGCAGCTAGAACTCTAAATCAAACACGGTTTGTGCTAGCTTCTTGAAACTTGACACAATAAAGTAGTTCTACGTTCTATCTCTAAGGTTTGTTTCCTCTTGATGTAGCCTAATGCAGGGACTGGCGAATAACATTTATATTGAAAAGGGTTGCCAAACTTTCAAAAAACTAGAGTCTCCTGAAATCTCAACATATATTTTTTCATCCAATCTTCATGATACATTCAAGTAATGATCAGTAAACCATTCCCACTTGGATGCCCAAGTTTTGTTCTTCTAGGTTGAAGCATTCGTTTGCAGGAACAGTTTGAAGTTTTAGGTTTCACTCTGTTTTCTCCTATATTGACAGATGCAGTTAGAACTTTAAATCAAACACGGTTTGTGCTAGCTACTTGAAACATGACAAAATAAAGTAGTTGTACGTTCTATCCCTAAGGTTTGTTTCCTCTTGATATACCCTTTAGCAGAGACTGGCGAATAACACATTCAATGAAAGGCGTTGTTAGGCTGCCAAAAAACTACAGTCTCCTGAAATCTCATCATATATTTTTTCTTTTGACCTTCATGATACTTTCAAGTAATGAGCAGTGCACCAATCAAACTTGGATGCCCAAGTTTCGTTCTCCTAGGTTGAAGCATTCGTTTGCAGGAACAGTTTGAATTTTTAGGTTTCACTCTGTTTTGTCCTATATTGACAGATGCAGTTCGAACTCTAAATCAAACACGGTTTGTGCTAGCTTCTTCAAACTTGACAAAATACTGTAGTTCTACGTTCTATCTCTAAGGTTTGTTTCCTCTTGATGTAGCCTAATGCAGGGACTGGCGAATAACACTTTTATTGAAAGGGGTTGCCAAACTTCCCAAAACTAGAGTCTTCTGAAATCTCAACATATTTTTTTTTATCCAATCTTCATGATACTTTCGAGTAATGATCAGTACACCAATCAAACTTGGATGCCCAAGTTTCGTTCTCCTAGGTTGATGCATTCGTTTGCAGTAACAGTTTGAATTTCTAGGTTTCACTCTGTTTTCTCCTATATTGACAGATGCAGCTAGAACTCTAAATCAAACACGGTTTGTGCTAGCTTCTTGAAAGTTGACACAATAAAGTAGTTCTACGTTCTATCTCTAAGGTTTGTTTCCTCTTGATGTAGCCTAATGCAGGGACTGGCGAATAACACTTATATTGAAAGGGGTTGCCAAACTTTCAAAAAACTAGAGTCTCCTGAAATCTCAACATATATTTTTTCATCCAATCTTCATGATACATTCAAGTAATGATCAGTACACCATTCCCACTTGGATGCCCAAGTTTTGTTCTTCTAGGTTGAAGCATTCGTTTGCAGGAACAGTTTGAATTTTTAGGTTTCACTCTGTTTTCTCCTATATTGACAGATGCAGTTAGAACTTTAAATCAAACACGGTTTGTGCTAGCTACTTGAAACATGACACAATAAAGTAGTTCTACGTTCTATCCCTAAGGTTTGTTTCCTCTTGATGTAGCCTTAAGCAGAGACTGGCGAATAACACATTCATTGAAAGGCGTTGTTAGGCTGCCAAAAAACTACAGTCTCCTGAAATCTCATCATATATTTTTTCTTCCGACCTTCATGATACTTTCAAGTAATGAGCAGTGCACCAATCAAACTTGGATGCCCAAGTTTCGTTCTCCTAGGTTGAAGCATTCGTTTGCAGGAACAGTTTGAATTTTTAGGTTTCACTCTGTTTTGTCCTATATTGACAGATGCAGTTCGAACTCTAAATCAAACACGGTTTGTGCTAGCTTCTTGAAACTTGACAAAATACTGTAGTTCTACGTTCTATCTCTAAGGTTTGTTTCCTCTTGATGTAGCCTAATGCAGGGACTGGCGAATAACACTTTTATTGAAAGGGGTTGCCAAACTTCCCAAAACTAGATTCTTCAGAAATGTCAACATATTTTTGCATCCAATCTTCATGATACTTTCGAGTAATGATCAGTACACCAATCCCACTTGGATGCTCAAGTTTCCTTCTCCTACGTTGAAGCATTCGTTTGCAGTAACAGTTTGAATTTTTAGGTTTCATTCTGCTTTCTCCTATATTGACAAATGTAGTTCAAACTCTAAATCATACACGGTTTGGGCTAGCTTCTTGAAACTTGACACAATAAAGTAGTTCTACATTCTATCCCTAAGGTTTGTTTCCTCTTGATGTAGCCTTCAGCACAGACTGGCGAATAACACTTTCAATGAAAGGCGTTGTTAGGCTGCCAAAAAACTAGAGTCTCCTGAAATCTCAACACATATTTTTTTTTCCGACCTTAATGATACTTTCAAGTAATGAGCAGTACACAAAGCAAACTTGGATGCCCAAGTTTCGTTCTCCTAGGTTGATGCATTCGTTTGCAGTAAGAGTTTGAATTTCTAGGTTTCACTCTGTTTTCTCCTATATTGACAGATGCAGCTAGAACTCTAAATCAAACACGGTTTGTGCTAGTTTCTTGAAACTTGACACAATAAAGTAGTTCTACGTTCTATCTCTAAGGTTTTTTCCTCTTGATGTAGCCTAATGCAGGGACTGGCGAATAACACTTATATTGAAAGGGGTTGCCAAACTTTCAAAAAACTAGAGTCTCCTGAAATCTCAACATATATTTTTTCATCCAATCTTCACGATACATTCAAGTAATGATCAGTACACCATTCCCACTTGGATGCCCAAGTTTTGTTCTTCTAGGTTGAAGCATTCGTTTGCAGGAACAGTTTGAATTTTTAGGTTTCACTCTGTTTTCTCCTATATTGACAGATGCAGTTGGAACTTTAAATCAAACACGGTTTGTGCTAGCTACTTGAAACATGACACAATAAAGTAGTTCTACGTTCTATCCCTAAGGTTTGTTTCCTCTTGATGTACCCTTAAGCAGAGACTGGCGAATAACACATTCAATGAAAGGCGTTGTTAGGCTGCCAAAAAACTACAGTCTCCTGAAATCTCATCATATATTTTTTCTTCCGCCCTTCATGATACTTTCAAGTAATGAGCAGTGCACCAATCAAACTTGGATGCCCAAGTTTCGTTCTCCTAGGTTGAAGCATTCGTTTGCAGGAACAGTTTGAATTTTTAGGTTTCACTCTGTTTTGTCCTATATTGACAGATGCAGTTCGAACTCTAAATCAAACACGGTTTGTGCTAGCTTCTTGAAACTTGACAAAATACTGTAGTTCTACGTTCTATCTCTAAGGTTTGTTTCCTCTTGATGTAGCCTAATGCAGGGACTGGCGAATAACACTTTTATTGAAAGGGGTTGCCAAACTTCCCAAAACTAGAGTCTTCTGAAATCTCAACATATATTTTTGCATCCAATCTTCATGATACTTTCAAGTAATGATCAGTACACCAATCCCACTTGGATGCTCAAGTTTCATTCTCCTACGTTGAAGCATTCGTTTGCAGTAACAGTTTGAATTTTTAGGTTTCATTCTGCTTTCTCCTATATTGACAAATGTAGTTCAAACTCTAAATCATACACGGTTTGGGATAGCTTCTTGAAACTTGACACAATAAAGTAGTTCTACATTCTATCCCTAAGGTTTGTTTCCTCTTGATGTAGCCTTCTGCACAGACTGGCGAATAACACTTTCAATGAAAGGCGTTGTTAGGCTGCCAAAAAACTTGAGTCTCCTGAAATCTCAACACATATTTTTTTCCGACCTTAATGATACTTTCAAGTAATGAGCAGTACACCAAGCAAACTTGGATGCCAAAGTTTCGTTCTCCTAGGTTGATGCATTCGTTTCCAGTAACAGTTTGAATTTCTAGGTTTCACTCTGTTTTCTCCTATATTGACAGATGCAGCTAGAACTCTAAATCAAACACGGTTTGTGCTAGCTTCTTGAAACTTGACACAATAAAGTAGTTCTACGTTCTATCGCTAAGGTTTGTTTCCTGTTGATGTAGCCTAATGCAGGGACTGGTGAATAACACTTATATTGAAAGGGGTTGCCAAACTTTCAAAAAACTAGAGTCTCCTGAAATTTAAACATATATTTTTTCATCCAATCTTCATGATACATTCAAGTAATGATCAGTACACCATTCCCACTTGGATGCCCAAGTTTTGTTCTTTTAGGTTGAAGCATTCGTTTGCAGGAACAGTTTGAATTTTTAGGTTTCACTCTGTTTTCTCCTATATTGACAGATGCAGTTAGAACTTTAAATCAAACACGGTTTGTGCTAGCTACTTGAAACATGACACAATAAAGTAGTTCTACGTTCTATCCCTAAGGTTTGTTTCCTCTTGATGTACCCTTAAGCAGAGACTGGCGAATAACACATTCAATTAAAGGCGTTGTTAGGCTGCCAAAAAACTACAGTCTCCTGAAATCTCATCATATATTTTTTCTTCCGACCTTCATGATACTTTCAAGTAATGAGCAGTGCACCAATCAAACTTGGATGCCCAAGTTTCGTTCTCCTAGGTTGAAGCATTCGTTTGCAGGAACAGTTTGAATTTTTAGGTTTCACTCTGTTTTGTCCTATATTGACAGATGCAGTTCGAACTCTAAATCAAACACGGTTTGTGCTAGCTTCTTGAAACTTGACAAAATACTGTAGTTCTACGTTCTATCTCTAAGGTTTGTTTCCTCTTGATGTAGCCTAATGCAGGGACTGGCGAATAACACTTTTATTGAAATGGGTTGCCAAACTTCCCAAAACTAGAGTCTTCAGAAATGTCAACATATTTTTTTTATCCAATCTTCATGATACTTTCGAGTAATGATCAGTACACCAATCCCACTTGGATGCTCAAGTTTCCTTCTCCTACGTTGAAGCATTCGTTTGCAGTAACAGTTTTAATTTTTAGGTTTCACTGTTTTCTTCTATATTGACAAATGTAGTTCAAACTCTAAATCATACACGGTTTGGGCTAGCTTCTTGAAACTTGACACAATAAAGTAGTTCTACATTCTATCCCTAAGGTTTGTTTCCTCTTGATGTAGCCTTCAGCACAAACTGGCGAATAACACTTTCAATGAAAGGCGTTGTTAGGCTGCCAAAAAACTAGAGTCTCCTGAAATCTCAACACATATTTTTTTCCGACCTTAATGATACTTTCAAGTAATGAGCAGTACACCAATCAAACTTGGATGCCCAAGTTTCGTTCTCCTAGGTTGATGCATTCGTTTGCAGTAACAGTTTGAATTTCTAGGTTTCACTCTGTTTTCTCCTATATTGACAGATGCAGCTAGAACTCTAAATCAAACACGGTTTGTGCTAGCTTCTTGAAACTTGACACAATAAAGTAGTTCTACGTTCTATCTCTAAGGTTTGTTTCCTCTTGATGTAGCCTAATGCAGGGACTGGCGAATAACACTTATATTGAAAGGGGTTGCCAAACTTTCAAAAAACTAGAGTCTCCTGAAATCTCAACATACATTTTTTCATCCAATCTTCATGATACATTCAAGTAATGATCAGTACACCGTTCCCACTTGGATGCCCAAGTTTTGTTCTTCTAGGTTGAAGCATTCGTTTGCAGGAACAGTTTGAATTTTTAGGTTTCACTCTGTTTTCTCCTATATTGACAGATGCAGTTAGAACTTTAAATCAAACACGGTTTGTGCTAGCTACTTGAAACATGACACAATAAAGTAGTTCTACGTTCTATCCCTAAGGTTTGTTTAATCTTGATGTACCCTTAAGCAGAGACTGGCGAATAACACATTCAATGAAAGGCGTTGTTAGGCTGCCAAAAAACTACAGTCTCCTGAAATCTCATCATATATTTTTTCTTCCGACCTTCATGATACTTTCAAGTAATGAGCAGTGCACCAATCAAACTTGGATGCCCAAGTTTCATTCTTTTAGGTTGAAGCATTCGTTTGCAGGAACAGTTTGAATTTTTAGGTTTCACTCTGTTTTGTCCTATATTGACAGATGCAGTTCGAACTCTACATCAAACACGGTTTGTGCTAGCTTCTTGAAACTTGACAAAATACTGTAGTTCTACGTTCTATCTCTAAGGTTTGTTTCCTCTTGATGTAGCCTAATGCAGGGACTGGCGAATAACACTTTTATTGAAAGGGGTTGCCAAACTTCCCAAAACTAGATTCTTCAGAAATGTCAACATATTTTTGCATCCAATCTTCATGATACTTTCGAGTAATGATCAGTACACCAATCCCACTTGGATGCTCAAGTTTCCTTCTCCTACGTTGAAGCATTCGTTTGCAGTAACAGTTTGAATTTTTAGGTTTCATTCTGCTTTCTCCTATATTGACAAATGTAGTTCAAACTCTAAATCATACACGGTTTGGGCTAGCTTCTTGAAACTTGACACAATAAAGTAGTTCTACATTCTATCCCTAAGGTTTGTTTCCTCTTGATGTAGCCTTCAGCACAGACTGGCGAATAACACTTTCAATGAAAGGCGTTGTTAGGCTGCCAAAAAACTACAGTCTCCTGAAATCTCAACATATATTTTTTCATCCAATCTTCACGATACATTCAAGTAATGATCAGTACACCATTCCCACTTGGATGCCCA
This sequence comes from Callospermophilus lateralis, assembly GCF_048772815.1. Taxonomy (NCBI): domain Eukaryota; kingdom Metazoa; phylum Chordata; class Mammalia; order Rodentia; family Sciuridae; genus Callospermophilus; species Callospermophilus lateralis. The sequence continues at coordinate 32,432 of NW_027514726.1, read as the reverse complement.
AGTTTTGTTCTTCTAGGTTGAAGCATTCGTTTGCAGGAACAGTTTGAATTTTTAGGTTTCACTCTGTTTTCTCCTATATTGACAGATGCAGTTAGAACTTTAAATCAAACACGGTTTGTGCTAGCTACTTGAAACATGACACAATAAAGTAGTTCTACGTTCTATCCCTAAGGTTTGTTTCCTCTTGATGTAGCCTTAAGCAGAGACTGGCGAATAACACATTCAATGAAAGGCGTTGTTAGGCTGCCAAAAAACTACAGTCTCCTGAAATCTCATCATATATTTTTTCTTCCGACCTTCATGATACTTTCAAGTAATGAGCAGTGCACCAATCAAACTTGGATGCCCAAGTTTCGTTCTCCTAGGTTGAAGCATTCGTTTGCAGGAACAGTTTGAATTTTTAGGTTTCACTCTGTTTTGTCCTATATTGACAGATGCAGTTCGAACTCTAAATCAAACACGGTTTGTGCTAGCTTCTTGAAACTTGACAAAATACTGTAGTTCTACGTTCTATCTCTAAGGTTTGTTTCCTCTTGATGTAGCCTAATGCAGGGACTGGCGAATAACACTTTTATTGAAAGGGGTTGCCAAACTTCCCAAAACTAGAGTCTTCTGAAATCTCAACATATATTTTTTTATCCAGTCTTCATGATACTTTCGAGTAATGATCAGTACACCAATCCCACTTGGATGCTCAAGTTTCATTCTCCTACGTTGAAGCATTCGTTTGCAGTAACAGTTTTAATTTTTAGGTTTCATTCTGCTTTCTCCTATATTGACAAATGTAGTTCAAACTCTAAATCATACACGGTTTGGGCTAGCTTCTTGAAACTTGACACAATAAAGTAGTTCTACATTCTATCCCTAAGGTTTGTTTCCTCTTGATGTAGCCTTCAGCACAGACTGGCGAATAACACTTTCAATGATAGGCGTTGTTAGGCTGCCAAAAAACTAGAGTCTCCTGAAATCTCAACACATATTTTTTTCCGACCTTAATGATACTTTCAAGTAATGAGCAGTACACCAATCAAACTTGGATGCCCAAGTTTCGTTCTCCTAGGTTGATGCATTCGTTTGCAGGAACAGTTTGAATTTCTAGGTTTCACTCTGTTTTCTCCTATATTGACAGATGCAGCTAGAACTCAAAATCAAACACGGTTGGTGCTAGCTTCTTGAAACTTGACACAATAAAGTAGTTCTACGTTCTATCTCTAAGGTTTGTTTCCTCTTGATGTAGCCTAATGCAGGGACTGGCGAATAACACTTATATTGAAAGGGGTTGCCAAACTTTCAAAAAACTAGAGTCTCCTGAAATCTCAACATATATTTTTTCATCCAATCTTCATGATACATTCAAGTAATGATCAGTACACCATTCCCACTTGGATGCCCAAGTTTTGTTCTTCTAGGTTGAAGCATTCGTTTGCAGGTACAGTTTGAATTTTTAGGTTTCACTCTGTTTTCTCCTATATTGACAGATGCAGTTAGAACTTTAAATCAAACACGGTTTGTGCTAGCTACTTGAAACATGACACAATAAAGTAGTTCTACGTTCTATCCCTAAGGTTTGTTTCCTCTTGATGTACCCTTAAGCAGAGACTGGCGAATAACACATTCGATGAAAGGCGTTGTTAGGCTGCCAAAAAACTACAGTCTCCTGAAATCTCATCATATATTTTTTCTTCCGACCTTCATGATACTTTCAAGTAATGAGCAGTGCACCAATCAAACTTGGATGCCCAAGTTTCGTTCTCCTAGGTTGAAGCATTCGTTTGCAGGAACAGTTTGAATTTTTAGGTTTCACTCTGTTTTGTCCTATATTGACAGATGCAGTTCGAACTCTAAATCAAACATGGTTTGTGCTAGCTTCTTGAAACTTGACAAAATACTGTAGTTCTACATTCTATCTCTAAGGTTTGTTTCCTCTTGATGTAGCCTAATGCAGGGACTGGCGAATAAAACTTTTATTGAAAGGGGTTGCCAAACTTCCCAAAACTAGAGTCTTCTGAAATCTCAACATATATTTTTTTATCCAATCTTCATGATACTTTCGAGTAATGATCAGTACACCAATCCCACTTAGATGCTCAAGTTTCATTCTCCTACGTTGAAGCATTCGTTTGCAGTAACAGTTTGAATTTTTAGGTTTCATTCTGCTTTCTCCTATATTGACAAATGTAGTTCAAACTCTAAATCATACACGGTTTGGGCTAGCTTCTTGAAACTTGACACAATAAAGTAGTTCTACATTCTATCCCTAAGGTTTGTTTCCTCTTGATGTAGCCTTCAGCACAGACTGGCGAATAACACTTTCAATGAAAGGCGTTGTTAGGCTGCCAAAAAACTAGAGTCTCCTGAAATCTCAACACATATTTTTTTCCGACCTTAATGATACTTTCAAGTAATGAGCAGTACACCAATCAAACTTGGATGCCCAAGTTTCGTTCTCCTATGTTGATGCATTCGTTTGCAGTAACAGTTTGAATTTCTAGGTTTCACTCTGTTTTCTCCTATATTGACAGATGCAGCTAGAACTCTAAATCAAACACGGTTTGTGCTAGCTTCTTGAAACTTGACAGGATAAAGTAGTTCTACGTTCTATCAATAAGGTTTGTTTCCTCTTGATGTAGCCTAATGCAGGGACTGGCGAATAACACTTATATTGAAAGGGGTTGCCAAACTTTCAAAAAACTAGAGTCTCCTGAAATCTCAACATATATTTTTTCATCCAATCTTCTTGATACATTCAAGTAATGATCAGTACACCATTCCCACTTGGATGCCCAAGTTTTGTTCTTCTAGGTTGAAGCATTCGTTTGCAGGAACAGTTTGAATTTTTAGGTTTCACTCTGTTTCCTCCTATATTGACAGATGCAGTTAGAACTTTAAATGAAACACGGTTTGTGCTAGCTACTTGAAACATGACACAATAAAGTAGTTCTATGTTCTATCCCTAAGGTTTGTTTCCTCTTGATGTAGCCTTAAGCAGAGACTGGCGAATAACACATTCAATGAAAGGCTTGTTAGGCTGCCAAAAAACTACAGTCTCCTGAAATCTCATCATATATTTTTTCTTCCGACCTTCATGATACTTTCAAGTAATGAGCAGTGCACCAATCAAACTTGGATGCCCAAGTTTCGTTCTCCTAGGTTAAAGCATTCGTTTGCAGGAACAGTTTGAATTTTTAGGTTTCACTCTGTTTTGTCCTATATTGAAAGATGCAGTTCGAACTCTAAATCAAACACGGTTTGTGCTAGCTTCTTGAAACTTGACAAAATACTGTAGTTCTACGTTCTATCTCTAAAATTTGTTTCCTCTTGATGTAGCCTAATGCAGGGACTGGCGAATAACACTTTTATTGAAAGGGGTTGCCAAACTTCCCAAAACTAGATTCTTCAGAAATGTCAACATATTTTTGCATCCAATCTTCATGATACTTTCGAGTAATGATCAGTAAACCAATCCCACTTGGATGCTCAAGTTTCCTTCTCCTACGTTGAAGCATTCGTTTTCAGTAACAGTTTGAATTTTTAGGTTTCATTCTGCTTTCTCCTATATTGACAAATGTAGTTCAAACTCTAAATCATAAACGGTTTGGGCTAGCTTCTTGAAACTTGACACAATAAAGTAGTTCTACATTCTATCCCTAAGGTTTGTTTCCTCATGATGTAGCCTTCAGCACAGACTGGCGAATAACACTTTCAATGAAAGGCGTTGTTAGGCTGCCAAAAAACTAGAGTCTCCTGAAATCTCAACACATATTTTTTTCCGACCTTAATGATACTTTCAAGTAATGAGCAGTACACCAAGCAAACTTGGATGCCCAAGTTTCGTTCTCCTAGGTTGATGCATTCGTTTGCAGTAACAGTTTGAATTTCTAGGTTTCACTCTGTTTTCTCCTATATTGACAGATGCAGCTAGAACTCTAAATCAAACACGGTTTCTGCTAGTTTCTTGAAACTTGACACAATAAAGTAGTTCTACGTTCTATCTCTAAGGTTTGTTCCTGTTGATGTAGCCTAATGCAGGGACTGGTGAATAACACTTATATTCAAAGGGGTTGCCAAACTTTCAAAAAACTAGAGTCTCCTGAAATCTCAACATATATTTTTTCATCCAATCTTCACGATACATTCAAGTAATGTTCAGTACACCATTCCCACTTTATGCCCAAGTTTTGTTCTTCTAGGTTGAAGCATTCGTTTGCAGGAACAGGTTGAATTTTTAGGTTTCACTCTGTTTTCTCCTATATTGACAGATGCAGTTAGAACTTTAAATCAAACACGGTTTGTGCTGGCTACTTGAAACATGACACAATAAAGTAGTTCTACGTTCTATCCCTAAGGTTTGTTTCCTCTTGATGTAGCCTTAAGCAGAGACTGGCGAATAACACATTCAATGAAAGGCGTTGTTAGGCTGCCAAAAAACTACAGTCTCCTGAAATCTCATCATATATTTTTTCTTCCGACCTTCATGATACTTTCAAGTAATGAGCAGTGCACCAATCAAACTTGGATGCCCAAGTTTCGTTCTCCTAGGTTGAAGCATTCGTTTGCAGGAACAGTTTGAATTTTTAGGTTTCACTCTGTTTTGTCCTATAATGACAGATGCAGTTCGAACTCTAAATCAAACACGGTTTGTGGTAGCTTCTTGAAACTTGACAAAATACTGTAGTTCTACGTTCTATCTCTAAGGTTTGTTTCCTCTTGATGTAGACTAATGCAGGGACTGGCGAATAACACTTTTATAGAAAGGGGTTGCCAAACTTCCCAAAACTAGAGTCTTCTGAAATCTCAACATATTTTTTTTATCCAATCCTCATGATACTTTCGAGTAATGATCAGTACACCAATCCCACTTGGATGCTCAAGTTTCCTTCTACTACGTTGAAGCATTCATTTGCAGTAACAGTTTGAATTTTTAGGTTTCATTCTGCTTTCTCCTATATTGACAAATGTAGTTCAAACTCTAAATCATACACGGTTTGGGCTAGCTTCTTGAAACTTGACACAATAAAGTAGTTCTACATTCTATCCCTAAGGTTTGTTTCCTCTTGATGTAGCCTTCAGCACAGACTGGCGAATAACACTTTCAATGAAAGGCGTTGTTAGGCTGCCAAAAAACTAGAGTCTCCTGAAATCTCAACACATATTTTTTTCCGACCTTAATGATACTTTCAAGTAATGAGCAGTACACCAATCAAACTTGGATGCCCAAGTTTTGTTCTTCTAGGTTGATGCATTCGTTTGCAGTAACAGTTTGAATTTCTAGGTTTCACTCTGTTTTCTCCTATATTGACAGATGCAGCTAGAACTCTAAATCAAACACGGTTTGTGCTAGTTTCTTGAAACTTGACACAATAAAGTAGTTCTACGTTCTATCTCTAAGGTTTGTTTCCTCTTGATGTAGCCTAATGCAGGGACTGGCGAATAACACTTATATTGAAAGGGGTTGCCAAACTTTCAAAAAACTAGAGTCTCCTGAAATCTCAACATATATTTTTTCATCCAATCTTCACGATACATTCAAGTAATGATCAGTACACCATTCCCACTTGGATGCCCAAGATTTGTTCTTCTAGGTTGAAGCATTCGTTTGCAGGAACAGTTTGAATTTTTAGGTTTCACTCTGTTTTCTCCTATATTGACAGATGCAGTTGGAACTTTAAATCAAACACGGTTTGTGCTAGCTACTTGAAACATGACACAATAAAGTAGTTCTACGTTCTATCCCTAAGGTTTGTTTCCTCTTGATGTAGCCTTAAGCAGAGACTGGCGAATAACACATTCAATGAAAGGCGTTGTTAGGCTGCCAAAAAACTACAGTCTCCTGAAATCTCATCATATATTTTTTCTTCCGACCTTCATGATACTTTCAAGTAATGAGCAGTGCACCAATCAAAGTTGGATGCCCAAGTTTCGTTCTCCTAGGTTGAAGCATTCGTTTGCAGGAACAGTTTGAATTTTTAGGTTTCACTCTGTTTTGTCCTATATTGACAGATGCAGTTCGAACTCTAAATCAAACACGGTTTGTGCTAGCTTCTTGAAACTTGACAAAATACTGTAGTTCTACGTTCTATCTCTAAGGTTTGTTTCCTCTTGATGTAGCCTAATGCAGGGACTGGCGAATAACACTTTTATTGAAAGGGGTTGCCAAACTTCCCAAAACTAGATTCTTCAGAAATGTCAACATATTTTTGCATCCAATCTTCATGATACTTTCGAGTAATGATCAGTACACCAATCCCACTTGGATGCTCAAGTTTCCTTCTCCTACGTTGAAGCATTCGTTTGCAGTAACAGTTTGAATTTTTAGGTTTCATTCTGCTTTCTCCTATATTGACAAATGTAGTTCAAACTCTAAATCATACACGGTTTGGGCTAGCTTCTTGAAACTTGACACAATAAAGTAGTTCTACATTCTATCCCTAAGGTTTGTTTCCTCTTGATGTAGCCTTCAGCACAGACTGGCGAATAACACTTTCAATGAAAGGCGTTGTTAGGCTGCCAAAAAACTAGAGTCTCCTGAAATCTCAACACATATTTTTTTTTCCGACCTTAATGATACTTTCAAGTAATGAGCAGTACACAAAGCAAACTTGGATGCCCAAGTTTCGTTCTCCTAGGTTGATGCATTCGTTTGCAGTAAGAGTTTGAATTTCTAGGTTTCACTCTGTTTTCTCCTATATTGACAGATGCAGCTAGAACTCTAAATCAAACACGGTTTGTGCTAGTTTCTTGAAACTTGACACAATAAAGTAGTTCTACGTTCTATCTCTAAGGTTTTTTCCTCTTGATGTAGCCTAATGCAGGGACTGGCGAATAACACTTATATTGAAAGGGGTTGCCAAACTTTCAAAAAACTAGAGTCTCCTGAAATCTCAACATATATTTTTTCATCCAATCTTCACGATACATTCAAGTAATGATCAGTACACCATTCCCACTTGGATGCCCAAGTTTTGTTCTTCTAGGTTGAAGCATTCGTTTGCAGGAACAGTTTGAATTTTTAGGTTTCACTCTGTTTTCTCCTATATTGACAGATGCAGTTGGAACTTTAAATCAAACACGGTTTGTGCTAGCTACTTGAAACATGACACAATAAAGTAGTTCTACGTTCTATCCCTAAGGTTTGTTTCCTCTTGATGTACCCTTAAGCAGAGACTGGCGAATAACACATTCAATGAAAGGCGTTGTTAGGCTGCCAAAAAACTACAGTCTCCTGAAATCTCATCATATATTTTTTCTTCCGCCCTTCATGATACTTTCAAGTAATGAGCAGTGCACCAATCAAACTTGGATGCCCAAGTTTCGTTCTCCTAGGTTGAAGCATTCGTTTGCAGGAACAGTTTGAATTTTTAGGTTTCACTCTGTTTTGTCCTATATTGACAGATGCAGTTCGAACTCTAAATCAAACACGGTTTGTGCTAGCTTCTTGAAACTTGACAAAATACTGTAGTTCTACGTTCTATCTCTAAGGTTTGTTTCCTCTTGATGTAGCCTAATGCAGGGACTGGCGAATAACACTTTTATTGAAAGGGGTTGCCAAACTTCCCAAAACTAGAGTCTTCTGAAATCTCAACATATATTTTTGCATCCAATCTTCATGATACTTTCAAGTAATGATCAGTACACCAATCCCACTTGGATGCTCAAGTTTCATTCTCCTACGTTGAAGCATTCGTTTGCAGTAACAGTTTGAATTTTTAGGTTTCATTCTGCTTTCTCCTATATTGACAAATGTAGTTCAAACTCTAAATCATACACGGTTTGGGATAGCTTCTTGAAACTTGACACAATAAAGTAGTTCTACATTCTATCCCTAAGGTTTGTTTCCTCTTGATGTAGCCTTCAGCACAGACTGGCGAATAACACTTTCAATGAAAGGCGTTGTTAGGCTGCCAAAAAACTTGAGTCTCCTGAAATCTCAACACATATTTTTTTCCGACCTTAATGATACTTTCAAGTAATGAGCAGTACACCAAGCAAACTTGGATGCCCAAGTTTCGTTCTCCTAGGTTGATGCATTCGTTTGCAGTAACAGTTTGAATTTCTAGGTTTCACTCTGTTTTCTCCTATATTGACAGATGCAGCTAGAACTCTAAATCAAACACGGTTTGTGCTAGCTTCTTGAAACTTGACACAATAAAGTAGTTCTACGTTCTATCGCTAAGGTTTGTTTCCTGTTGATGTAGCCTAATGCAGGGACTGGTGAATAACACTTATATTGAAAGGGGTTGCCAAACTTTCAAAAAACTAGAGTCTCCTGAAATTTAAACATATATTTTTTCATCCAATCTTCATGATACATTCAAGTAATGATCAGTACACCATTCCCACTTGGATGCCCAAGTTTTGTTCTTTTAGGTTGAAGCATTCGTTTGCAGGAACAGTTTGAATTTTTAGGTTTCACTCTGTTTTCTCCTATATTGACAGATGCAGTTAGAACTTTAAATCAAACACGGTTTGTGCTAGCTACTTGAAACATGACACAATAAAGTAGTTCTACGTTCTATCCCTAAGGTTTGTTTCCTCTTGATGTACCCTTAAGCAGAGACTGGCGAATAACACATTCAATTAAAGGCGTTGTTAGGCTGCCAAAAAACTACAGTCTCCTGAAATCTCATCATATATTTTTTCTTCCGACCTTCATGATACTTTCAAGTAATGAGCAGTGCACCAATCAAACTTGGATGCCCAAGTTTCGTTCTCCTAGGTTGAAGCATTCGTTTGCAGGAACAGTTTGAATTTTTAGGTTTCACTCTGTTTTGTCCTATATTGACAGATGTAGTTCGAACTCTAAATCAAACACGGTTTGTGCTAGCTTCTTGAAACTTGACAAAATACTGTAGTTCTACGTTCTATCTCTAAGGTTTGTTTCCTCTTGATGTAGCCTAATGCAGGGACTGGCGAATAACACTTTTATTGAAATGGGTTGCCAAACTTCCCAAAACTAGAGTCTTCAGAAATGTCAACATATTTTTTTTATCCAATCTTCATGATACTTTCGAGTAATGATCAGTACACCAATCCCACTTGGATGCTCAAGTTTCCTTCTCCTACGTTGAAGCATTCGTTTGCAGTAACAGTTTTAATTTTTAGGTTTCACTGTTTTCTTCTATATTGACAAATGTAGTTCAAACTCTAAATCATACACGGTTTGGGCTAGCTTCTTGAAACTTGACACAATAAAGTAGTTCTACATTCTATCCCTAAGGTTTGTTTCCTCTTGATGTAGCCTTCAGCACAAACTGGCGAATAACACTTTCAATGAAAGGCGTTGTTAGGCTGCCAAAAAACTAGAGTCTCCTGAAATCTCAACACATATTTTTTTCCGAACTTAATGATACTTTCAAGTAATGAGCAGTACACCAATCAAACTTGGATGCCCAAGATTCGTTCTCCTAGGTTGATGCATTCGTTTGCAGTAACAGTTTGAATTTCTAGGTTTCACTCTGTTTTCTCCTATATTGACAGATGCAGCTAGAACTCTAAATCAAACACGGTTTGTGCTAGCTTCTTGAAACTTGACACAATAAAGTAGTTCTCCGTTCTATCTCTAAGGTTTGTTTCCTCTTGATGTAGCCTAATGCAGGGACTGGCGAATAACACTTATATTGAAAGGGGTTGCCAAACTTTCAAAAAACTAGAGTCTCCTGAAATCTCAACATACATTTTTTCATCCAATCTTCACGATACATTCAAGTAATGATCAGTACACCGTTCCCACTTGGATGCCCAAGTTATGTTCTTCTAGGTTGAAGCATTCGTTTGCAGGAACAGTTTGAATTTTTAGGTTTCACTCTGTTTTCTCCTATATTGACAGATGCAGTTAGAACTTTAAATCAAACACGGTTTGTGCTAGCTACTTGAAACATGACACAATAAAGTAGTTCTACGTTCTATCCCTAAGGTTTGTTTAATCTTGATGTACCCTTAAGCAGAGACTGGCGAATAACACATTCAATGAAAGGCGTTGTTAGGCTGCCAAAAAACTACAGTCTCCTGAAATCTCATCATATATTTTTTCTTCCGACCTTCATGATACTTTCAAGTAATGAGCAGTGCACCAATCAAACTTGGATGCCCAAGTTTCATTCTCCTAGGTTGAAGCATTCGTTTGCAGGAACAGTTTGAATTTTTAGGTTTCACTCTGTTTTGTCCTATATTGACAGATGCAGTTCGAACTCTAAATCAAACACGGTTTGTGCTAGCTTCTTGAAACTTGACAAAATACTGTAGTTCTACGTTCTATCTCTAAGGTTTGTTTCCTCTTGATGTAGCCTAATGCAGGGACTGGCGAATAACACTTTTATTGAAAGGGGTTGCCAAACTTCCCAAAACTAGATTCTTCAGAAATGTCAACATATTTTTGCATCCAATCTTCATGATACTTTCGAGTAATGATCAGTACACCAATCCCACTTGGATGCTCAAGTTTCCTTCTCCTACGTTGAAGCATTCGTTTGCAGTAACAGTTTGAATTTTTAGGTTTCATTCTGCTTTCTCCTATATTGACAAATGTAGTTCAAACTCTAAATCATACACGGTTTGGGCTAGCTTCTTGAAACTTGACACAATAAAGTAGTTCTACATTCTATCCCTAAGGTTTGTTTCCTCTTGATGTAGCCTTCAGCACAGACTGGCGAATAACACTTTCAATGAAAGGCGTTGTTAGGCTGCCAAAAAACTAGAGTCTCCTGAAATCTCAACACATATTTTTTTTTCCGACCTTAATGATACTTTCAAGTAATGAGCAGTACACAAAGCAAACTTGGATGCCCAAGTTTCGTTCTCCTAGGTTGATGCATTCGTTTGCAGTAAGAGTTTGAATTTCTAGGTTTCACTCTGTTTTCTCCTATATTGACAGATGCAGCTAGAACTCTAAATCAAACACGGTTTGTGCTAGTTTCTTGAAACTTGACACAATAAAGTAGTTCTACGTTCTATCTCTAAGGTTTTTTCCTCTTGATGTAGCCTAATGCAGGGACTGGCGAATAACACTTATATTGAAAGGGGTTGCCAAACTTTCAAAAAACTAGAGTCTCCTGAAATCTCAACATATATTTTTTCATCCAATCTTCACGATACATTCAAGTAATGATCAGTACACCATTCCCACTTGGATGCCCAAGTTTTGTTCTTCTAGGTTGAAGCATTCGTTTGCAGGAACAGTTTGAATTTTTAGGTTTCACTCTGTTTTCTCCTATATTGACAGATGCAGTTGGAACTTTAAATCAAACACGGTTTGTGCTAGCTACTTGAAACATGACACAATAAAGTAGTTCTACGTTCTATCCCTAAGGTTTGTTTCCTCTTGATGTACCCTTAAGCAGAGACTGGCGAATAACACATTCAATGAAAGGCGTTGTTAGGCTGCCAAAAAACTACAGTCTCCTGAAATCTCATCATATATTTTTTCTTCCGCCCTTCATGATACTTTCAAGTAATGAGCAGTGCACCAATCAAACTTGGATGCCCAAGTTTCGTTCTCCTAGGTTGAAGCATTCGTTTGCAGGAACAGTTTGAATTTTTAGGTTTCACTCTGTTTTGTCCTATATTGACAGATGCAGTTCGAACTCTAAATCAAACACGGTTTGTGCTAGCTTCTTGAAACTTGACAAAATACTGTAGTTCTACGTTCTATCTCTAAGGTTTGTTTCCTCTTGATGTAGCCTAATGCAGGGACTGGCGAATAACACTTTTATTGAAAGGGGTTGCCAAACTTCCCAAAACTAGAGTCTTCTGAAATCTCAACATATATTTTTGCATCCAATCTTCATGATACTTTCAAGTAATGATCAGTACACCAATCCCACTTGGATGCTCAAGTTTCATTCTCCTACGTTGAAGCATTCGTTTGCAGTAACAGTTTGAATTTTTAGGTTTCATTCTGCTTTCTCCTATATTGACAAATGTAGTTCAAACTCTAAATCATACACGGTTTGGGATAGCTTCTTGAAACTTGACACAATAAAGTAGTTCTACATTCTATCCCTAAGGTTTGTTTCCTCTTGATGTAGCCTTCAGCACAGACTGGCGAATAACACTTTCAATGAAAGGCGTTGTTAGGCTGCCAAAAAACTTGAGTCTCCTGAAATCTCAACACATATTTTTTTCCGACCTTAATGATACTTTCAAGTAATGAGCAGTACACCAAGCAAACTTGGATGCCCAAGTTTCGTTCTCCTAGGTTGATGCATTCGTTTGCAGTAACAGTTTGAATTTCTAGGTTTCACTCTGTTTTCTCCTATATTGACAGATGCAGCTAGAACTCTAAATCAAACACGGTTTGTGCTAGCTTCTTGAAACTTGACACAATAAAGTAGTTCTACGTTCTATCGCTAAGGTTTGTTTCCTGTTGATGTAGCCTAATGCAGGGACTGGTGAATAACACTTATATTGAAAGGGGTTGCCAAACTTTCAAAAAACTAGAGTCTCCTGAAATTTAAACATATATTTTTTCATCCAATCTTCATGATACATTCAAGTAATGATCAGTACACCATTCCCACTTGGATGCCCAAGTTTTGTTCTTTTAGGTTGAAGCATTCGTTTGCAGGAACAGTTTGAATTTTTAGGTTTCACTCTGTTTTCTCCTATATTGACAGATGCAGTTAGAACTTTAAATCAAACACGGTTTGTGCTAGCTACTTGAAACATGACACAATAAAGTAGTTCTACGTTCTATCCCTAAGGTTTGTTTCCTCTTGATGTACCCTTAAGCAGAGACTGGCGAATAACACATTCAATTAAAGGCGTTGTTAGGCTGCCAAAAAACTACAGTCTCCTGAAATCTCATCATATATTTTTTCTTCCGACCTTCATGATACTTTCAAGTAATGAGCAGTGCACCAATCAAACTTGGATGCCCAAGTTTCGTTCTCCTAGGTTGAAGCATTCGTTTGCAGGAACAGTTTGAATTTTTAGGTTTCACTCTGTTTTGTCCTATATTGACAGATGTAGTTCGAACTCTAAATCAAACACGGTTTGTGCTAGCTTCTTGAAACTTGACAAAATACTGTAGTTCTACGTTCTATCTCTAAGGTTTGTTTCCTCTTGATGTAGCCTAATGCAGGGACTGGCGAATAACACTTTTATTGAAATGGGTTGCCAAACTTCCCAAAACTAGAGTCTTCAGAAATGTCAACATATTTTTTTTATCCAATCTTCATGATACTTTCGAGTAATGATCAGTACACCAATCCCACTTGGATGCTCAAGTTTCCTTCTCCTACGTTGAAGCATTCGTTTGCAGTAACAGTTTTAATTTTTAGGTTTCACTGTTTTCTTCTATATTGACAAATGTAGTTCAAACTCTAAATCATACACGGTTTGGGCTAGCTTCTTGAAACTTGACACAATAAAGTAGTTCTACATTCTATCCCTAAGGTTTGTTTCCTCTTGATGTAGCCTTCAGCACAAACTGGCGAATAACACTTTCAATGAAAGGCGTTGTTAGGCTGCCAAAAAACTAGAGTCTCCTGAAATCTCAACACATATTTTTTTCCGAACTTAATGATACTTTCAAGTAATGAGCAGTACACCAATCAAACTTGGATGCCCAAGATTCGTTCTCCTAGGTTGATGCATTCGTTTGCAGTAACAGTTTGAATTTCTAGGTTTCACTCTGTTTTCTCCTATATTGACAGATGCAGCTAGAACTCTAAATCAAACACGGTTTGTGCTAGCTTCTTGAAACTTGACACAATAAAGTAGTTCTCCGTTCTATCTCTAAGGTTTGTTTCCTCTTGATGTAGCCTAATGCAGGGACTGGCGAATAACACTTATATTGAAAGGGGTTGCCAAACTTTCAAAAAACTAGAGTCTCCTGAAATCTCAACATACATTTTTTCATCCAATCTTCACGATACATTCAAGTAATGATCAGTACACCGTTCCCACTTGGATGCCCAAGTTATGTTCTTCTAGGTTGAAGCATTCGTTTGCAGGAACAGTTTGAATTTTTAGGTTTCACTCTGTTTTCTCCTATATTGACAGATGCAGTTAGAACTTTAAATCAAACACGGTTTGTGCTAGCTACTTGAAACATGACACAATAAAGTAGTTCTACGTTCTATCCCTAAGGTTTGTTTAATCTTGATGTACCCTTAAGCAGAGACTGGCGAATAACACATTCAATGAAAGGCGTTGTTAGGCTGCCAAAAAACTACAGTCTCCTGAAATCTCATCATATATTTTTTCTTCCGACCTTCATGATACTTTCAAGTAATGAGCAGTGCACCAATCAAACTTGGATGCCCAAGTTTCATTCTCCTAGGTTGAAGCATTCGTTTGCAGGAACAGTTTGAATTTTTAGGTTTCACTCTGTTTTGTCCTATATTGACAGATGCAGTTCGAACTCTAAATCAAACACGGTTTGTGCTAGCTTCTTGAAACTTGACAAAATACTGTAGTTCTACGTTCTATCTCTAAGGTTTGTTTCCTCTTGATGTAGCCTAATGCAGGGACTGGCGAATAACACTTTTATTGAAAGGGGTTGCCAAACTTCCCAAAACTAGATTCTTCAGAAATGTCAACATATTTTTGCATCCAATCTTCATGATACTTTCGAGTAATGATCAGTACACCAATCCCACTTGGATGCTCAAGTTTCCTTCTCCTACGTTGAAGCATTCGTTTGCAGTAACAGTTTGAATTTTTAGGTTTCATTCTGCTTTCTCCTATATTGACAAATGTAGTTCAAACTCTAAATCATACACGGTTTGGGCTAGCTTCTTGAAACTTGACACAATAAAGTAGTTCTACATTCTATCCCTAAGGTTTGTTTCCTCTTGATGTAGCCTTCAGCACAGACTGGCGAATAACACTTTCAATGAAAGGCGTTGTTAGGCTGCCAAAAAACTAGAGTCTCCTGAAATCTCAACACATATTTTTTTTTCCGACCTTAATGATACTTTCAAGTAATGAGCAGTACACAAAGCAAACTTGGATGCCCAAGTTTCGTTCTCCTAGGTTGATGCATTCGTTTGCAGTAAGAGTTTGAATTTCTAGGTTTCACTCTGTTTTCTCCTATATTGACAGATGCAGCTAGAACTCTAAATCAAACACGGTTTGTGCTAGTTTCTTGAAACTTGACACAATAAAGTAGTTCTACGTTCTATCTCTAAGGTTTTTTCCTCTTGATGTAGCCTAATGCAGGGACTGGCGAATAACACTTATATTGAAAGGGGTTGCCAAACTTTCAAAAAACTAGAGTCTCCTGAAATCTCAACATATATTTTTTCATCCAATCTTCACGATACATTCAAGTAATGATCAGTACACCATTCCCACTTGGATGCCCAAGTTTTGTTCTTCTAGGTTGAAGCATTCGTTTGCAGGAACAGTTTGAATTTTTAGGTTTCACTCTGTTTTCTCCTATATTGACAGATGCAGTTGGAACTTTAAATCAAACACGGTTTGTGCTAGCTACTTGAAACATGACACAATAAAGTAGTTCTACGTTCTATCCCTAAGGTTTGTTTCCTCTTGATGTACCCTTAAGCAGAGACTGGCGAATAACACATTCAATGAAAGGCGTTGTTAGGCTGCCAAAAAACTACAGTCTCCTGAAATCTCATCATATATTTTTTCTTCCGCCCTTCATGATACTTTCAAGTAATGAGCAGTGCACCAATCAAACTTGGATGCCCAAGTTTCGTTCTCCTAGGTTGAAGCATTCGTTTGCAGGAACAGTTTGAATTTTTAGGTTTCACTCTGTTTTGTCCTATATTGACAGATGCAGTTCGAACTCTAAATCAAACACGGTTTGTGCTAGCTTCTTGAAACTTGACAAAATACTGTAGTTCTACGTTCTATCTCTAAGGTTTGTTTCCTCTTGATGTAGCCTAATGCAGGGACTGGCGAATAACACTTTTATTGAAAGGGGTTGCCAAACTTCCCAAAACTAGAGTCTTCTGAAATCTCAACATATATTTTTGCATCCAATCTTCATGATACTTTCAAGTAATGATCAGTACACCAATCCCACTTGGATGCTCAAGTTTCATTCTCCTACGTTGAAGCATTCGTTTGCAGTAACAGTTTGAATTTTTAGGTTTCATTCTGCTTTCTCCTATATTGACAAATGTAGTTCAAACTCTAAATCATACACGGTTTGGGATAGCTTCTTGAAACTTGACACAATAAAGTAGTTCTACATTCTATCCCTAAGGTTTGTTTCCTCTTGATGTAGCCTTCAGCACAGACTGGCGAATAACACTTTCAATGAAAGGCGTTGTTAGGCTGCCAAAAAACTTGAGTCTCCTGAAATCTCAACACATATTTTTTTCCGACCTTAATGATACTTTCAAGTAATGAGCAGTACACCAAGCAAACTTGGATGCCCAAGTTTCGTTCTCCTAGGTTGATGCATTCGTTTGCAGTAACAGTTTGAATTTCTAGGTTTCACTCTGTTTTCTCCTATATTGACAGATGCAGCTAGAACTCTAAATCAAACACGGTTTGTGCTAGCTTCTTGAAACTTGACACAATAAAGTAGTTCTACGTTCTATCGCTAAGGTTTGTTTCCTGTTGATGTAGCCTAATGCAGGGACTGGTGAATAACACTTATATTGAAAGGGGTTGCCAAACTTTCAAAAAACTAGAGTCTCCTGAAATTTAAACATATATTTTTTCATCCAATCTTCATGATACATTCAAGTAATGATCAGTACACCATTCCCACTTGGATGCCCAAGTTTTGTTCTTTTAGGTTGAAGCATTCGTTTGCAGGAACAGTTTGAATTTTTAGGTTTCACTCTGTTTTCTCCTATATTGACAGATGCAGTTAGAACTTTAAATCAAACACGGTTTGTGCTAGCTACTTGAAACATGACACAATAAAGTAGTTCTACGTTCTATCCCTAAGGTTTGTTTCCTCTTGATGTACCCTTAAGCAGAGACTGGCGAATAACACATTCAATTAAAGGCGTTGTTAGGCTGCCAAAAAACTACAGTCTCCTGAAATCTCATCATATATTTTTTCTTCCGACCTTCATGATACTTTCAAGTAATGAGCAGTGCACCAATCAAACTTGGATGCCCAAGTTTCGTTCTCCTAGGTTGAAGCATTCGTTTGCAGGAACAGTTTGAATTTTTAGGTTTCACTCTGTTTTGTCCTATATTGACAGATGCAGTTCGAACTCTAAATCAAACACGGTTTGTGCTAGCTTCTTGAAACTTGACAAAATACTGTAGTTCTACGTTCTATCTCTAAGGTTTGTTTCCTCTTGATGTAGCCTAATGCAGGGACTGGCGAATAACACTTTTATTGAAATGGGTTGCCAAACTTCCCAAAACTAGAGTCTTCAGAAATGTCAACATATTTTTTTTATCCAATCTTCATGATACTTTCGAGTAATGATCAGTACACCAATCCCACTTGGATGCTCAAGTTTCCTTCTCCTACGTTGAAGCATTCGTTTGCAGTAACAGTTTTAATTTTTAGGTTTCACTGTTTTCTTCTATATTGACAAATGTAGTTCAAACTCTAAATCATACACGGTTTGGGCTAGCTTCTTGAAACTTGACACAATAAAGTAGTTCTACATTCTATCCCTAAGGTTTGTTTCCTCTTGATGTAGCCTTCAGCACAAACTGGCGAATAACACTTTCAATGAAAGGCGTTGTTAGGCTGCCAAAAAACTAGAGTCTCCTGAAATCTCAACACATATTTTTTTCCGAACTTAATGATACTTTCAAGTAATGAGCAGTACACCAATCAAACTTGGATGCCCAAGTTTCGTTCTCCTAGGTTGATGCATTCGTTTGCAGTAACAGTTTGAATTTCTAGGTTTCACTCTGTTTTCTCCTATATTGACAGATGCAGCTAGAACTCTAAATCAAACACGGTTTGTGCTAGCTTCTTGAAACTTGACACAATAAAGTAGTTCTACGTTCTATCTCTAAGGTTTGTTTCCTCTTGATGTAGCCTAATGCAGGGACTGGCGAATAACACTTATATTGAAAGGGGTTGCCAAACTTTCAAAAAACTAGAGTCTCCTGAAATCTCAACATACATTTTTTCATCCAATCTTCATGATACATTCAAGTAATGATCAGTACACCGTTCCCACTTGGATGCCCAAGTTTTGTTCTTCTAGGTTGAAGCATTCGTTTGCAGGAACAGTTTGAATTTTTAGGTTTCACTCTGTTTTCTCCTATATTGACAGATGCAGTTAGAACTTTAAATCAAACACGGTTTGTGCTAGCTACTTGAAACATGACACAATAAAGTAGTTCTACGTTCTATCCCTAAGGTTTGTTTAATCTTGATGTACCCTTAAGCAGAGACTGGCGAATAACACATTCAATGAAAGGCGTTGTTAGGCTGCCAAAAAACTACAGTCTCCTGAAATCTCATCATATATTTTTTCTTCCGACCTTCATGATACTTTCAAGTAATGAGCAGTGCACCAATCAAACTTGGATGCCCAAGTTTCATTCTCCTAGGTTGAAGCATTCGTTTGCAGGAACAGTTTGAATTTTTAGGTTTCACTCTGTTTTGTCCTATATTGACAGATGCAGTTCGAACTCTACATCAAACACGGTTTGTGCTAGCTTCTTGAAACTTGACAAAATACTGTAGTTCTACGTTCTATCTCTAAGGTTTGTTTCCTCTTGATGTAGCCTAATGCAGGGACTGGCGAATAACACTTTTATTGAAAGGGGTTGCCAAACTTCCCAAAACTAGATTCTTCAGAAATGTCAACATATTTTTGCATCCAATCTTCATGATACTTTCGAGTAATGATCAGTACACCAATCCCACTTGGATGCTCAAGTTTCCTTCTCCTACGTTGAAGCATTCGTTTGCAGTAACAGTTTGAATTTTTAGGTTTCATTCTGCTTTCTCCTATATTGACAAATGTAGTTCAAACTCTAAATCATACACGGTTTGGGCTAGCTTCTTGAAACTTGACACAATAAAGTAGTTCTACATTCTATCCCTAAGGTTTGTTTCCTCTTGATGTAGCCTTCAGCACAGACTGGCGAATAACACTTTCAATGAAAGGCGTTGTTAGGCTGCCAAAAAACTAGAGTCTCCTGAAATCTCAACACATATTTTTTTCCGACCTTAATGATACTTTCAAGTAATGAGCAGTACACCAATCAAACTTGGATGCCCAAGTTTCGTTCTCCTAGGTTGATGCATTCGTTTGCAGTTACAGTTTGAATTTCTAGGTTTCACTCTGTTGTCTCCTATATTGACAGATGCAGCTAGAACTCTAAATCAAACACGGTTTGTGCTAGCTTCTTGAAACTTGACACGATAAAGTAGTTCTACGTTCTATCTCTAAGGTTTGTTTCCTCTTGATGTAGCCTAATGCAGGGACTGGCGAATAACACTTATATTGAAAGGGGTTGCCAAACTTTCAAAAAACTAGAGTCTCCTGAAATCTCAACATATATTTTTTCATCCAATCTTCATGATACATTCAAGTAATGATCAGTACACCATTCCCACTTGGATGCCCAAGTTTTGTTCTTCTAGGTTGAAGCATTCGTTTGCAGGAACAGTTTGAATTTTTAGGTTTCACTCTGTTTTCTCCTATATTGACAGATGCAGTTAGAACTTTAAATCAAACACGGTTTGTGCTAGCTACTTGAAACATGACACAATAAAGTAGTTCTACGTTCTATCCCTAAGGTTTGTTTCCTCTTGATGTAGCCTTAAGCAGAGACTGGAGAATAACACATTCAATGAAAGGCGTTGTTAGGCTGCCAAAAAACTACAGTCTCCTGAAATGTCATCATATATTTTTTCTTCCGACCTTCATGATACTTTCAAGTAATGAGCAGTGCACCAATCAAACTTGGATGCCCAAGTTTCGTTCTCCTAGGTTGAAGCATTCGTTTGCAGGAACAGTTTGAATTTTTAGGTTTCACTCTGTTTTGTCCTATATTGACAGATGCAGTTCGAACTCTAAATCAATCACGGTTTGTGCTAGCTTCTTGAAACTTGACAAAATACTGTAGTTCTACGTTCTATCTCTAAGGTTTGTTTCCTCTTGATGTAGCCTAATGCAGGGACTGGCGAATAACACTTTTATTGAAAGGGGTTGCCAAACTTCCCAAAACTAGAGTCTTCTGAAATCTCAACATATATTTTTTTATCCAGTCTTCATGATACTTTCGAGTAATGATCAGTACACCAATCCCACTTGGATGCTCAAGTTTCATTCTCCTACGTTGAAGCATTCGTTTGCAGTAACAGTTTTAATTTTTAGGTTTCATTCTGCTTTCTCCTATATTGACAAATGTAGTTCAAACTCTAAATCATACACGGTTTGGGCTAGCTTCTTGAAACTTGACACAATAAAGTAGTTCTACATTCTATCCCTAAGGTTTGTTTCCTCTTGATGTAGCCTTCAGCACAGACTGGCGAATAACACTTTCAATGAAAGGCGTTGTTAGGCTGCCAAAAAACTAGAGTCTCCTGAAATCTCAACACATATTTTTTTCCGACCTTAATGATACTTTCAAGTAATGAGCAGTACACCAATCAAACTTGGATGCCCAAGTTTCGTTCTCCTAGGTTGATGCATTCGTTTGCAGGAACAGTTTGAATTTCTAGGTTTCACTCTGTTTTCTCCTATATTGACAGATGCAGCTAGAACTCAAAATCAAACACGGTTGGTGCTAGCTTCTTGAAACTTGACACAATAAAGTAGTTCTACGTTCTATCTCTAAGGTTTGTTTCCTCTTGATGTAGCCTAATGCAGGGACTGGCGAATAACACTTATATTGAAAGGGGTTGCCAAACTTTCAAAAAACTAGAGTCTCCTGAAATCTCAACATATATTTTTTCATCCAATCTTCATGATACATTCAAGTAATGATCAGTACACCATTCCCACTTGGATGCCCAAGTTTTGTTCTTCTAGGTTGAAGCATTCGTTTGCAGGAACAGTTTGAATTTTTAGGTTTCACTCTGTTTTCTCCTATATTGACAGATGCAGTTAGAACTTTAAATCAAACACGGTTTGTGCTAGCTACTTGAAACATGACACAATAAAGTAGTTCTACGTTCTATCCCTAAGGTTTGTTTCCTCTTGATGTACCCTTAAGCAGAGACTGGCGAATAACACATTCGATGAAAGGCGTTGTTAGGCTGCCAAAAAACTACAGTCTCCTGAAATCTCATCATATATTTTTTCTTCCGACCTTCATGATACTTTCAAGTAATGAGCAGTGCACCAATCAAACTTGGATGCCCAAGTTTCGTTCTCCTAGGTTGAAGCATTCGTTTGCAGGAACAGTTTGAATTTTTAGGTTTCACTCTGTTTTGTCCTATATTGACAGATGCAGTTCGAACTCTAAATCAAACATGGTTTGTGCTAGCTTCTTGAAACTTGACAAAATACTGTAGTTCTACATTCTATCTCTAAGGTTTGTTTCCTCTTGATGTAGCCTAATGCAGGGACTGGCGAATAAAACTTTTATTGAAAGGGGTTGCCAAACTTCCCAAAACTAGAGTCTTCTGAAATCTCAACATATATTTTTTTATCCAATCTTCATGATACTTTCGAGTAATGATCAGTACACCAATCCCACTTGGATGCTCAAGTTTCATTCTCCTACGTTGAAGCATTCGTTTGCAGTAACAGTTTGAATTTTTAGGTTACATTCTGCTTTCTCCTATATTGACAAATGTAGTTCAAACTCTAAATCATACACGGTTTGGGCTAGCTTCTTGAAACTTGACACAATAAAGTAGTTCTACATTCTATCCCTAAGGTTTGTTTCCTCTTGATGTAGCCTTCAGCACAGACTGGCGAATAACACTTTCAATGAAAGGCGTTGTTAGGCTGCCAAAAAACTAGAGTCTCCTGAAATCTCAACACATATTTTTTTCCGACCTTAATGATACTTTCAAGTAATGAGCAGTACACCAATCAAACTTGGATGCCCAAGTTTCGTTCTCCTATGTTGATGCATTCGTTTGCAGTAACAGTTTGAATTTCTAGGTTTCACTCTGTTTTCTCCTATATTGACAGATGCAGCTAGAACTCTAAATCAAACACGGTTTGTGCTAGCTTCTTGAAACTTGACAGGATAAAGTAGTTCTACGTTCTATCAATAAGGTTTGTTTCCTCTTGATGTAGCCTAATGCAGGGACTGGCGAATAACACTTATATTGAAAGGGGTTGCCAAACTTTCAAAAAACTAGAGTCTCCTGAAATCTCAACATATATTTTTTCATCCAATCTTCTTGATACATTCAAGTAATGATCAGTACACCATTCCCACTTGGATGCCCAAGTTTTGTTCTTCTAGGTTGAAGCATTCGTTTGCAGGAACAGTTTGAATTTTTAGGTTTCACTCTGTTTCCTCCTATATTGACAGATGCAGTTAGAACTTTAAATGAAACACGGTTTGTGCTAGCTACTTGAAACATGACACAATAAAGTAGTTCTATGTTCTATCCCTAAGGTTTGTTTCCTCTTGATGTAGCCTTAAGCAGAGACTGGCGAATAACACATTCAATGAAAGGCGTTGTTAGGCTGCCAAAAAACTACAGTCTCCTGAAATCTCATCATATATTTTTTCTTCCGACCTTCATGATACTTTCAAGTAATGAGCAGTGCACCAATCAAACTTGGATGCCCAAGTTTCGTTCTCCTAGGTTAAAGCATTCGTTTGCAGGAACAGTTTGAATTTTTAGTTTTCACTCTGTTTTGTCCTATATTGAAAGATGCAGTTCGAACTCTAAATCAAACACGGTTTGTGCTAGCTTCTTGAAACTTGACAAAATACTGTAGTTCTACGTTCTATCTCTAAAATTTGTTTCCTCTTGATGTAGCCTAATGCAGGGACTGGCGAATAACACTTTTATTGAAAGGGGTTGCCAAACTTCCCAAAACTAGATTCTTCAGAAATGTCAACATATTTTTGCATCCAATCTTCATGATACTTTCGAGTAATGATCAGTACACCAATCCCACTTGGATGCTCAAGTTTCCTTCTCCTACGTTGAAGCATTCGTTTTCAGTAACAGTTTGAATTTTTAGGTTTCATTCTGCTTTCTCCTATATTGACAAATGTAGTTCAAACTCTAAATCATAAACGGTTTGGGCTAGCTTCTTGAAACTTGACACAATAAAGTAGTTCTACATTCTATCCCTAAGGTTTGTTTCCTCTTGATGTAGCCTTCAGCACAGACTGGCGAATAACACTTTCAATGAAAGGCGTTGTTAGGCTGCCAAAAAACTAGAGTCTCCTGAAATCTCAACACATATTTTTTTCCGACCTTAATGATACTTTCAAGTAATGAGCAGTACACCAAGCAAACTTGGATGCCCAAGTTTCGTTCTCCTAGGTTGATGCATTCGTTTGCAGTAACAGTTTGAATTTCTAGGTTTCACTCTGTTTTCTCCTATATTGACAGATGCAGCTGGAACTCTAAATCAAACACGGTTTCTGCTAGTTTCTTGAAACTTGACACAATAAAGTAGTTCTACGTTCTATCTCTAAGGTTTGTTCCTGTTGATGTAGCCTAATGCAGGGACTGGTGAATAACACTTATATTGAAAGGGGTTGCCAAACTTTCAAAAAACTAGAGTCTCCTGAAATCTCAACATATATTTTTTCATCCAATCTTCACGATACATTCAAGTAATGTTCAGTACACCATTCCCACTTTATGCCCAAGTTTTGTTCTTCTAGGTTGAAGCATTCGTTTGCAGGAACAGGTTGAATTTTTAGGTTTCACTCTGTTTTCTCCTATATTGACAGATGCAGTTAGAACTTTAAATCAAACACGGTTTGTGCTGGCTACTTGAAACATGACACAATAAAGTAGTTCTACGTTCTATCATTAAGGTTTGTTTCCTCTTGATGTAGCCTTAAGCAGAGACTGGCGAATAACACATTCAATGAAAGGCGTTGTTAGGCTGCCAAAAAACTACAGTCTCCTGAAATCTAATCATATATTTTTTCTTCCGACCTTCATGATACTTTCAAGTAATGAGCAGTGCACCAATCAAACTTGGATGCCCAAGTTTCGTTCTCCTAGGTTGAAGCATTCGTTTGCAGGAACAGTTTGAATTTTTAGGTTTCACTCTGTTTTGTCCTATATTGACAGATGCAGTTCGAACTCTAAATCAAACACGGTTTGTGGTAGCTTCTTGAAACTTGACAAAATACTGTAGTTCTACGTTCTATCTCTAAGGTTTGTTTCCTCTTGATGTAGACTAATGCAGGGACTGGCGAATAACACTTTTATTGAAAGGGGTTGCCAAACTTCCCAAAACTAGAGTCTTCTGAAATCTCAACATATTTTTTTTATCCAATCCTCATGATACTTTCGAGTAATGATCAGTACACCAATCCCACTTGGATGCTCAAGTTTCCTTCTACTACGTTGAAGCATTCATTTGCAGTAACAGTTTGAATTTTTAGGTTTCATTCTGCTTTCTCCTATATTGACAAATGTAGTTCAAACTCTAAATCATACACGGTTTGGGCTAGCTTCTTGAAACTTGACACAATAAAGTAGTTCTACATTCTATCCCTAAGGTTTGTTTCCTCTTGATGTAGCCTTCAGCACAGACTGGCGAATAACACTTTCAATGAAAGGCGTTGTTAGGCTGCCAAAAAACTAGAGTCTCCTGAAATCTCAACACATATTTTTTTCCGACCTTAATGATACTTTCAAGTAATGAGCAGTACACCAATCAAACTTGGATGCCCAAGTTTTGTTCTTCTAGGTTGATGCATTCGTTTGCAGTAACAGTTTGAATTTCTAGGTTTCACTCTGTTTTCTCCTATATTGACAGATGCAGCTAGAACTCTAAATCAAACACGGTTTGTGCTAGTTTCTTGAAACTTGACACAATAAAGTAGTTCTACGTTCTATCTCTAAGGTTTGTTTCCTCTTGATGTAGCCTAATGCAGGGACTGGCGAATAACACTTATATTGAAAGGGGTTGCCAAACTTTCAAAAAACTAGAGTCTCCTGAAATCTCAACATATATTTTTTCATCCAATCTTCACGATACATTCAAGTAATGATCAGTACACCATTCCCACTTGGATGCCCAAGATTTGTTCTTCTAGGTTGAAGCATTCGTTTGCAGGAACAGTTTGAATTTTTAGGTTTCACTCTGTTTTCTCCTATATTGACAGATGCAGTTGGAACTTTAAATCAAACACGGTTTGTGCTAGCTACTTGAAACATGACACAATAAAGTAGTTCTACGTTCTATCCCTAAGGTTTGTTTCCTCTTGATGTAGCCTTAA
The DNA here is from genome assembly GCF_048772815.1 of Callospermophilus lateralis. Classification (NCBI taxonomy): domain Eukaryota; kingdom Metazoa; phylum Chordata; class Mammalia; order Rodentia; family Sciuridae; genus Callospermophilus; species Callospermophilus lateralis. The sequence goes on along the minus strand of NW_027514726.1, from coordinate 7,184 downwards.
GCAGAGACTGGCGAATAACACATTCAATGAAAGGCGTTGTTAGGCTGCCAAAAAACTACAGTCTCCTGAAATCTCATCATATATTTTTTCTTCCGACCTTCATGATACTTTCAAGTAATGAGCAGTGCACCAATCAAAGTTGGATGCCCAAGTTTCGTTCTCCTAGGTTGAAGCATTCGTTTGCAGGAACAGTTTGAATTTTTAGGTTTCACTCTGTTTTGTCCTATATTGACAGATGCAGTTCGAACTCTAAATCAAACACGGTTTGTGCTAGCTTCTTGAAACTTGACAAAATACTGTAGTTCTACGTTCTATCTCTAAGGTTTTTTTCCTCTTGATGTAGACTAATGCAGGGACTGGCGAATAACACTTTTATTGAAAGGGTTTGCCAAACTTCCCAAAACTAGAGTCTTCTGAAATCTCAACATATTTTTTTTATCCAATCTTCATGATACTTTCGAGTAATGATCAGTACACCAATCCCACTTGGATGCTCAAGTTTCCTTCTCCTACGTTGAAGCATTCGTTTGCAGTAACAGTTTTAATTTTTAGGTTTCACTGTTTTCTTCTATATTGACAAATGTAGTTCAAACTCTAAATCATACACGGTTTGGGCTAGCTTCTTGAAACTTGACACAATAAAGTAGTTCTACGTTCTATCTCTAAGGTTTGTTTCCTCTTGATGTAGCCTTCAGCACAAACTGGCGAATAACACTTTCAATGAAAGGCGTTGTTAGGCTGCCAAAAAACTAGAGTCTCCTGAAATCTCAACACATATTTTTTTCCGACCTTAATGATACTTTCAAGTAATGAGCAGTACACCAATCAAACTTGGATGCCCAAGTTTCGTTCTCCTAGGTTGATGCATTCGTTTGCAGTAACAGTTTGAATTTCTAGGTTTCACTCTGTTTTCTCCTATATTGACAGATGCCGCTAGAACTCTAAATCAAACACGGTTTGTGCTAGCTTCTTGAAACTTGACACAATAAAGTAGTTCTACGTTCTATCACTAAGGTTTGTTTCCTCTTGATGTAGCCTAATGCAGGGACTGGCGAATAACACTTATATTGAAAGGGGTTGCCAAACTTTCAAAAAACTAGAGTCTCCTGAAATCTCAACATACATTTTTTCATCCAATCTTCATGATACATTCAAGTAATGATCAGTACACCGTTCCCACTTGGATGCCCAAGTTTTGTTCTTCTAGGTTGAAGCATTCTTTTGCAGGAACAGTTTGAATTTTTAGGTTTCACTCTGTTTTCTCCTATATTGACAGATGCAGTTAGAACTTTAAATCAAACACGGTTTGTGCTGGCTACTTGAAACATGACACAATAAAGTAGTTCTACGTTCTATCCCTAAGGTTTGTTTCCTCTTGATGTAGCCTTAAGCAGAGACTGGCGAATAACACATTCAATGAAAGGCGTTGTTAGGCTGCCAAAAAACTACAGTCTCCTGAAATCTCATCATATATTTTTTCTTCTGACCTTCATGATACTTTCAAGTAATGAGCAGTGCACCAATCAAACTTGGATGCCCAAGTTTCGTTCTCCTAGGTTGAAGCATTCGTTTGCAGGAACAGTTTGAATTTTTAGGTTTCACTCTGTTTTGTCCTATATTGACAGATGCAGTTCGAACTCTAAATCAAACACGGTTTGTGCTAGCTTCTTGAAACTTGACAAAATACTGTAGTTCTACGTTCTATCTCTAAGGTTTGTTTCCTCTTGATGTAGACTAATGCAGGGACTGGCGAATAACACTTTTATTGAAAGGGGTTGCCAAACTTCCCAAAACTAGAGTCTTCTGAAATCTCAACATATTTTTTTTATCCAATCCTAATGATACTTTCGAGTAATGATCAGTACACCAATCCCACTTGGATGCTCAAGTTTCCTTCTCCTACGTTGAAGCATTCATTTGCAGTAACAGTTTGAATTTTTAGGTTTCATTCTGCTTTCTCCTATATTGACAAATGTAGTTCAAACTCTAAATCATACACTGTTTGGGCTAGCTTCTTGAAACTTGACACAATAAAGTAGTTCTACATTCTATCCCTAAGGTTTGTTTCCTCTTGATGTAGCCTTCAGCACAGACTGGCGAATAACACTTTCAATGAAAGGCGTTGTTAGGCTGCCAAAAAACTAGGGTCTCCTGAAATCTCAACCCATATTATTTCCGACCTTAATGATACTTTCAAGTAATGAGCAGTACACCAAGCAAACTTGGATGCCCAAGTTTCGTTCTCCTAGGTTGATGCATTCGTTTGCAGTAACAGTTTGAATTTCTAGGTTTCACTCTGTTTTCTCCTATATTGACAGATGCAGCTAGAACTCTAAATCAAACACGGTTTGTGCTAGTTTCTTGAAACTTGACACAATAAAGTAGTTCTACGTCCTATCTCTAAGGTTTGTTTCCTCTTGATGTAGCCTAATGCAGGGACTGGCGAATAACACTTATATTGAAAGGGGTTGCCAAACTTTCAAAAAACTAGAGTCTCCTGAAATCTCAACATATATTTTTTCATCCAATCTTCACGATACATTCAAGTAATGATCAGTACACCATTCCCACTTGGATGCCCAAGTTTTGTTCTTCTAGGTTGAAGCATTCGTTTGCAGGAACAGTTTGAATTTTTAGGTTTCACTCTGTTTTCTCCTATATTGACAGATGCAGTTGGAACTTTAAATCAAACACGGTTTGTGCTAGCTACTTGAAACATGACACAATAAAGTAGTTCTACGTTCTATCCCTAAGGTTTGTTTCCTCTTGATGTACCCTTAAGCAGAGACTGGCGAATAACACATTCAATGAAAGGCGTTGTTAGGCTGCCAAAAAACTACAGTCCCCTGAAATCTCATCATATATTTTTTCTTCCGACCTTCACGATACTTTCAAGTAATGAGCAGTGCACCAATCAAACTTGGATGCCCAAGTTTCGTTCTCCTAGGTTGAAGCATTCGTTTGCAGGAACAGTTTGAATTTTTAGGTTTCACTCTGTTTTGTCCTATATTGACAGATGCAGTTCGAACTCTAAATCAAACACGGTTTGTGCTAGTTTCTTGAAACTTGACACAATAAAGTAGTTCTACGTTCTATCTCTAAGGTTTGTTTCCTCTTGATGTAGCCTAATGCAGTTACTGGTGAATAACACTTTTATTGAAAGGGGTTGCCAAACTTCCCAAAACTAGAGTCTTCTGAAATCTCAACATATATATTTTTATCCAATCTTCATGATACTTTCGAGTAATGATCAGTACACCAATCCCACTAGGATGCTCAAGTTTCCTTCTACTACGTTGAAGCATTCGTTTGCAGTAACAGTTTTAATTTTTAGGTTTCACTGTTTTCTTCTATATTGACAAATGTAGTTCAAACTCTAAATCATACACGGTTTGGGCTAGCTTCTTGAAACTTGACACAATAAAGTAGTTCTACGTTCTATCTCTAAGGTTTGTTTCCTCTTGATGTAGCCTAATGCAGGGACTGGCGAATAACACTTATATTGAAAGGGGTTGCCAAACTTTCAAAAAACTAGAGTCTCCTGAAATCTCAACATACATTTTTTCATCCAATCTTCATGATACATTCAAGTAATGATCAGTACACCATTCCCACTTGGATGCCCAAGTTTTGTTCTTCTAGGTTGAAGCATTCGTTTGCAGGAACAGTTTGAATTTTTAGGTTTCACTCTGTTTTCTCCTATATGGACAGATGCAGTTAGAACTTTAAATCAAACACGGTTTGTGCTAGCTACTTGAAACATGACACAATAAAGTAGTTCTACGTTCTATCCCTAAGGTTTGTTTCCTCTTGATGTAGCCTTCAGCACAAACTGGCGAATAACACTTTCAATGAAAGGCGTTGTTAGGCTGCCAAAAAACTAGAGTCTCCTGAAATCTCAACACATATTTTTTTCCGACCTTAATGATACTTTCAAGTAATGAGCAGTACACCAATCAAACATGGATGCCCAAGTTTCGTTCTCCTAGGTTGATGCATTCGTTTGCAGTAACAGTTTGAATTTCTAGGTTTCACTCTGTTTTCTCCTATATTGACAGATGCAGCTAGAACTCTAAATCAAACACAGTTTGTGCTAGCTTCTTGAAACTTGACACAATAAAGTAGTTCTACGTTCTATCACTAAGGTTTGTTTCCTGTTGATGTAGCCTAATGCAGGGACTGGTGAATAACACTTATATTGAAAGGGGTTGCCAAACTTTCAAAAAACTAGAGTCTCCTGAAATCTCAACATATATTTTTTCATCCAATCTTCACGATACATTCAAGTAATGTTCAGTACACCATTCCCACTTTATGCCCAAGTTTTGTTCTTCTAGGTTGAAGCATTCGTTTGCAGGAACAGTTTGAATTTTTAGGTTTCACTCTGTTTTCTCCTATATTGACAGATGCAGTTAGAACTTTAAATCAAACACGGTTTGTGCTGGCTACTTGAAACATGACACAATAAAGTAGTTCTACGTTCTATCCCTAAGGTTTGTTTCCTCTTGATGTAGCCTTAAGCAGAGACTGGCGAATAACACGTTCAATGAAAGGCGTTGTTAGGCTGCCAAAAAACTACAGTCTCCTGAAATCTCATCATATATTTTTTCTTCCGAACTTCATGATACTTTCAAGTAATGAGCAGTGCACCAATCAAACTTGGATGCCCAAGTTTCGTTCTCCTAGGTTGAAGCATTCGTTTGCATGGAACAGTTTGAATTTTAGGTTTCACTCTGTTTTGTCCTATATTGACAGATGCAGTTCGAACTCTAAATCAAACACGGTTTGTGCTAGCTTCTTGAAACTTGACAAAATACTGTAGTTCTACGTTCTATCTCTAAGGTTTTTTCCTCTTGATGTAGACTAATGCAGGGACTGGCGAATAACACTTTTATGAAAGGGGTTGCCAAACTTCCCAAAACGGGAGTCTTCTGAAATCTCAACATATTTTTTTTATCCAATCTTCATGATACTTTCGAGTAATGATCAGTACACCAATCCCACTTGGATGCTCAAGTTCCTTCTCCTACGTTGAAGCATTCGTTTGCAGTAACCAGTTTGAATTTTTAGGTTTCATTCTGCTTTCTCCTATATTGACAAATGTAGTTCAAACTCTAAATCATACACGGTTTGGGCTAGCTTCTTGAAACTTGACACAATAAAGTAGTTCTACATTCTATCCCTAAGGTTTGTTTCCTCTTGATGTAGCCTTCAGCACAGACTGGCGAATAACACTTTCAATGAAAGGCGTTGTTAGGCTTCCAAAAAACTAGAGTCTCCTGAAATCTCAACACATATTTTTTTTCCGACCTTAATGATACTTTCAAGTAATGAGCAGTACACCAATCAAACTTGGATGCCCAAGTTTTGTTCTTCTAGGTTGATGCATTCGTTTGCAGTAACAGTTTGAATTTCTAGGTTTCACTCTGTTTTCTCCTATATTGACAGATGCAGCTAGAACTCTAAATCAAACACGGTTTGTGCTAGTTTCTTGAAACTTGACACAATAAAGTAGTTCTACGTTCTATCTCTAAGGTTTGTTTCCTCTTGATGTAGCCTAATGCAGGGACTGGCGAATAACACTTATATTGAAAGGGGTTGCCAAACTTTCAAAAAACTAGAGTCTCCTGAAATCTCAACATATATTTTTTCATCCAATCTTCACGATACATTCAAGTAATGATCAGTACACCATTCCCACTTGGATGCCCAAGATTTGTTCTTCTAGGTTGAAGCATTCGTTTGCAGGAACAGTTTGAATTTTTAGGTTTCACTCTGTTTTCTCCTATATTGACAGATGCAGTTGGAACTTTAAATCAAACACGGTTTGTGCTAGCTACTTGAAACATGACACAATAAAGTAGTTCTACGTTCTATCCCTAAGGTTTGTTTCCTCTTGATGTAGCCTTAAGCAGAGACTGGCGAATAACACATTCAATGAAAGGCGTTGTTAGGCTGCCAAAAAACTACAGTCTCCTGAAATCTCATCATATATTTTTTCTTCCGACCTTCATGATACTTTCAAGTAATGAGCAGTGCACCAATCAAAGTTGGATGCCCAAGTTTCGTTCTCCTAGGTTGAAGCATTCGTTTGCAGGAACAGTTTGAATTTTTAGGTTTCACTCTGTTTTGTCCTATATTGACAGATGCAGTTCGAACTCTAAATCAAACACGGTTTGTGCTAGCTTCTTGAAACTTGACAAAATACTGTAGTTCTACGTTCTATCTCTAAGGTTTTTTTCCTCTTGATGTAGACTAATGCAGGGACTGGCGAATAACACTTTTATTGAAAGGGTTTGCCAAACTTCCAAAACTAGAGTCTTCTGAAATCTCAACATATTTTTTTTATCCAATCTTCATGATACTTTCGAGTAATGATCAGTACACCAATCCCACTTGGATGCTCAAGTTTCCTTCTCCTACGTTGAAGCATTCGTTTGCAGTAACAGTTTTAATTTTTAGGTTTCACTGTTTTCTTCTATATTGACAAATGTAGTTCAAACTCTAAATCATACACGGTTTGGGCTAGCTTCTTGAAACTTGACACAATAAAGTAGTTCTACATTCTATCCCTAAGGTTTGTTTCCTCTTGATGTAGCCTTCAGCACAAACTGGCGAATAACACTTTCAATGAAAGGCGTTGTTAGGCTGCCAAAAAACTAGAGTCTCCTGAAATCTCAACACATATTTTTTTCCGACCTTAATGATACTTTCAAGTAATGAGCAGTACACCAATCAAACTTGGATGCCCAAGTTTCGTTCTCCTAGGTTGATGCATTCGTTTGCAGTAACAGTTTGAATTTCTAGGTTTCACTCTGTTTTCTCCTATATTGACAGATGCCGCTAGAACTCTAAATCAAACACGGTTTGTGCTAGCTTCTTGATACTTGACACAATAAAGTAGTTCTACGTTCTATCACTAAGGTTTGTTTCCTCTTGATGTAGCCTAATGCAGGGACTGGCGAATAACACTTATATTGAAAGGGGTTGCCAAACTTTCAAAAAACTAGAGTCTCCTGAAATCTCAACATACATTTTTTCATCCAATCTTCATGATACATTCAAGTAATGATCAGTACACCGTTCCCACTTGGATGCCCAAGTTTTGTTCTTCTAGGTTGAAGCATTCGTTTGCAGGAACAGTTTGAATTTTTAGGTTTCACTCTGTTTTCTCCTATATTGAC